>NW_016107659.1:2192361-2202802 GCF_001604975.1 Cebus imitator | reverse complement strand
GTTCTTAGTTTCTTTGCATTTGGTTAGAACATGTTCTTTAAGTTCACAGAAGTTTCTTACTACCCACCTTCTGAAGTCTGATTCTGTCATTTCATCACACTCGTTCTCCATCCAACCTTATTCCCTTGCTGGTGAGGAGTTGTGATCCCTTTTAGGAGGAGAGGTGTTCTGGTTTCTATTATCTCATTATCTATTATCTCATTATTTATTAGGAAATAAATATAAATATATATAAATATAATCAACTAAGAATTATCTTTTTTCCCCTATTTAGGTAAGGGGAATCTGCTATTTTTTCATAGTCCCATCTCTATTAGTAAATCAAGAGGCTTAGTCATGAAGCGATGAGACTTTCCTCTATTACATCCTGTTGAATTATTAGTCATCATTCCCTGAGTCAATTGCATTTTGTGTTTCTTCTGACATAGATCACCTACAAATGTTGATGAAGAAGAATTGACACTTTCAATCAGTTATTTTGTTGGTTTTATAGAGACATCCAAAGCTGAGTTTTTATTTTATGGCATATTGTAAAAAGTATATATACAAGATAAAGTTGTTATCCTATAAAGATAGTTTTCTCATTTTTAGTTTATTCTTTTTTAAAAAAATTTTCAGGTTTTATTTTAGATCCAGAGGTACATGTGCAGCATATTGCATGATGCTGAGGTTTAGGTTATGTTTGATTCTGTCTCCCAGGTAGTGAGCATAGTACCCAATACACAGGGTACTATGGTAGTTTTTCAACCCCTACTCACTTTCTTCTCTTCCTCCTCTATTAGTCCCCAGTGCCCATCGTTCTCTTCTTTAGTCCGTGTGTGCCAAGTGTTTAGTTCCCACTTATAAGTAAAAACATGTAGAATCTGGTTATCTGTTTCTGCAGTTTCACTTAGGATAATGGCCTCCAGCTGCATCTACATTGTTGCAAAAGACATGATTTTGTTATTTTCATAGTTGTGTAGTATTCCATGGTTTATATGTACCAATTCTTTAAATCCAGTACACTGTTAATGGGCACCTAGGTTGATTCCATGTCTTTGCTATTGTTAATAGTGCTGTGATGAATGAGTACATGTGTAATTTGGCTACAATAATTTATTTTCCTTTGGGTATATACTCAGAAATGGGATTACTGGGTCAAATGGTAGTTCTACTTTTAATTCTTTGAGAAATCTCCAAACTGCTTTTCACTCTGAGTGAACTAATTTGCATTTCCACCAACAGTGTGTAGGCATTCCCTTTTCTCCACAACCTCAAGAAATTCTGTTATTTTTTGACTTTTTAACAAAAACCATTATGACTGGTGTGAGATAATATCTCGCTGTGTTTTTGATTTGCATTTCTCTGATGATTAGTGATATGGTACATTTTTTTCAAACATTTTCATGTTTGTTGGCCACTTCTGTGTCTTCTTTTGGGAAGTGTCTGTTCATGTCCTTTTTTTGCCAGATTTTTAGTGGGGTTATTTGTTTTGTGCTTATTGAATTATTTAAGCTCCCTATAGATTTTGGATATATTAGACATTTGTCAGATGCATAATTTGTGAATATTTTTTCCTGTTCTATGAGATCTGTTCACTGTGTTGATAGTTTCTCTCTCTGTGCAGAAGTTCATTAGTCTAATTATAGTCTAATTAGGTTTCACTTGTCAATTTTTGTTTTTATTGGAATTGCTTTTGGGGTCTTAGTCATAAATTCTTTGCCAAAGCAGATGTCTAGAAGAGTATTTCTTAGGCATTCTTCTAGGTCTTTTATAGTATGAGGTCATACAGTTAAGTCTTCAATCCATCTTAAGTTAATTTTTATGTGTGGTGATAGGTAGGGGTCCAGGATCATTCTTTTGCATATTGGCTAGCTAGTTATCACAGTATCATAAGTGAATAGGGAGTCCTTTTTCCATTGCTTATATTTGTTGACTTTGTCAAAGGTCAGCTAGCTCTAGGTGTATGGCTTTATTTCTGGGTTTTCTATTCTTTTCCATTGGTCTATGTGTCTGTTTTTGTACCAGGTACCATGCTTTTTTGGGCATGGTAGCCTTGTAACATACTTTGAAGTTGGGTACTGTGATGCCTCCTTGATTTTGTTCTTTTTGCTTGGGGTTGCTTTGGCTATTTGGGCTCGTTTTTTGGTTGTTCTGTATGAATTTTAGAACAGTATTTTTTCTATTTCTGTGAAAAATGATGTTGGTAGTTTGACAGGAATAGCATTGAATTTGCAAATAGCTTTAGGGAGTCAGACTATTTTAATAATGTTGATTCTTCCAATCCATGAGCATGGACTGTTTTTCCATTTGCAGCATCTCTGATTTCTCTGAGCAGTATTTTATAGTTCTTTTTGTAGAGCTCTTTCACCTCCTTGGTTAGATGTATTTGTAGGTCGTGTCTGTGTGTGTGTGTGTGTGTGTGTGTGTGCACCCACATGTGTCTGTGCACTATTGTAAGTGGGGCTGTGTTCTTGGTTTGGTTCTTTGCTTGAGTGTACTCCTGTAGGGAAATGCTACTGATTTTTGTACATTGATTTTGTATCCTGAAACTTTACTAAAGTTGTTTATGTGTTTAAGAGCCTTTGGATGGAGTCTTCACAGTTTTCCAGGTATAGAGCCATCTTATCATGGAAGAGAGATAACTTATTTTCCCCTAATTTGGGTGTATTTTCTTTCTTTCTCTTGCCTGATTTCTCTTTCCAGGACTTTCAGCACTATACTGAATATGAGGGGTGAGAGTGGGTATCCTTGTCTTGTTTCAGTTCTTAAGGGGAATGCTTCCAGCTTCTGCCCACTGGGTATGATGTTGGCTGTGGGTTTGTAATAGATGGCTCTTACTATTTTGAGTTATGTTTCTTCAATGCCTAGATTGTTGAGAGCTTTTATCATGAAAGAATGTTGGATTTTATCAAGTGCCTTTTCTGTATCTATTTAGATGATTATGTGGTTTTGGTTTTCAAATCTGTTTATATGGTAAATCATATTTATTGATTTGTGCATATTGAATCATGCTTGCATCCCAGGAATAAGGCCTACTTGATGGTGGTGAATTAAGTTTTTCATGTGCTGCAGTATTCAGTTTACTATTTAGTATTTTGCTGAGGATTTTGTGTCTATGTCCATCAAGGATATTAGACTATAGTTTTTTTTATTATTATTGTGTCTTTGACAGAATTTGGTTCAGGATGATGGTAGTTTTATAGGATGAGTTAGGGAGGAACTTCTTCTCAATTTTTTGGAATAGTTTCAGTGGTTCTTCTTTGTACATCTGGTAGAATTCAGCTGTGGATCCATCTGGTCCAGGGCTTTCTTTTGTTTGGTAGGATTTTATTACTATTATCATTATTATTTATTCCATTTCAGAACTCATATCATTCTGTTCAGGGTTTCAATTTTTTCCTGATTCAATGTTGGGAGGTTGCATGTTTCCAGAAATTTACCCATTTCCTCTAGATTTTCCAGTTTGTGTGCATGGAGGTGTTCATAATAGTCTCAAGATCTCTGGTATTTCTCAGGGATTAGCTGTAATGTCACCTTTGTCATTTCTGATTGTGTTTTTCGGATCTTCACTCCTTTTTGCTTTGTTAATTTAGCTAGCAATCTATTGATCATGTTTGTCCTTTCAGAGAAGCAACTTTTGGTTTTGTTGATCCTTTGTATAGATTTTTCAAGCCTCAATTTCATTCAATTCTGCTCTGATTTTAGCTGTTTCTTTTCTTCTACTAGCTTTGGAGTTAGTTTATTTTTGTTTTTCTTGTTCCTCTACCTGTGATGTTAGAATGTTAAATTTGAGATCTTTCTAACTCCTTGATGTAGGTGTTCTGTACTATACACTTTCCTCTTAATGCTACTTTTGCTGTATACTAGAGATTTTGATACGCTGCATCTCTCTTTTCAATATCAAAGAGTTTTTGATTTCTGCATAAATTTTATTGTTTACTCAAAAGTCATTCAGAAGTAAGTTGTTTAATTTTCATGTAATTGTGTATCTTTGAGAAATCTTCTTGATATTGGTCTCTATTTTTATTTCGCTGTGGTCCAAGAGTATGCATAGTATTATTTCAGTTTTTTTGAATTTACTGGGACATGTTTAATGGCTGAACATGTGGTCAGTTTTAGAGTATGTTCCATGTGCAGATGAGAAGCATGTATATTCTGTAGCTCTTGAGTGGGATATTCTGTAGATGTCTATTACTTCTAATTGGTCAAGCGTTAAATTTAAGTCCAGAATTTGTTAGCTTTCTGCTTCAATGATCTGTCTAACACTATCAATGGGACTGTTGAAGTCCTGCCCCACATTATTGTGTGATTGTCTAAGTCTTTTTGTAGGTCTAGAAATACTACATATACATATATATATATATATATATATATCTGGGTGCTCTAATGTTATTGCATATTTATATAGTGAAGTCTTCTTGTTGAACTAAAACCTTTATCCTTAGGTAATGCCCTTATTTGTCCTTTTTTATTGTTGCTAAAGTCTGTTTTATGTGATATAAGATTAGTGACCCCTTCTCTGTTTTTGTCTTCAGTTTTCATGAAAGATCTTTCTTCATTCCTTTATGTTCAGCCTATGGGTGTTATTATATGTGAGTTACGCCTCCTGAAGAGACAGGCACATCCAACAGCAGGTCACTGTAAGTACTGTGGAAACAAACTGAAAATGGAGCTAACAGACGAAGAAGGTCCTAGCAGTCCCCAGGTATTCGGGAGGCTAAGATGGGAAGGCCACCTGGGCAAGACCAGGGAGATCATGGCTACAAGATTTTCATCCAACTTGCCACTCTGTGCCTTTCAAGTAGTGCATTTAGACTGCTTACATTCAAGGTTAATATTGATATATGAGTTTTGATACTGTCATGATATTGTTTGTTAGGTGCCTTGTAGTCTTGATTGTGTAGCTGCTTTGTAGGCTCTGTGGGCTATATGTATTTTGTGGTAGCAGGTATCATTTTTTTGTTTCCATGTTTAGAACTTCCTTAAGGAACTCTTATAAGCCTGATCTAGTGATAACAAATTCCCTTAATGATTGCTTATCTGGAAAATATTTCATTTGTCCTTTGTTTATGAAGCTTAGTTTGTGGTATATGAAATTTTTGTTCAAATTTATTTTCTTTAAGGATTCTGAAAATAGGCCCCTAATCTCTCCTGGCTTGTAAAGGTTCTTCTGAATATTCTGCTATTAGCCTGATGGGGTTCCCTTTGTATGTACTGTAATCTGGCCCTTTTTTCTAGCTAATTTTATTGTTTTTTTCTTTCACATTGACCTTGGAAAGTCTGATGACATGTGTCTTAGGAATGGTCATCTTGTATAGTATTATGCAGGGATTCTCTGAGTTTCTATGTTGATTTCTCTAATGAGCTTGGGGAAATTTTCGTGGACTGTATCATCAGATATGTTTTTCAAGTTGCTAACTCTCTCTCAGACATGCCAATGAGTCATAGGTTTAATCTCTTTACATAATCCTATATTTCTTGAAGACTGCGTTCATAATTTTTTTTTTATTTTGAAAATCTTTTTTTCTATTTTTAACTAACTAGGTTGATTTGAAGGACTGGTCTTTGAGCTCTGGATTTTTTTTTTTCTCAGCTTAGTTTAATCTGTTGTTAAAGCTTCCAGTTGCATGTTCAGATTCCTGTAGTAAGTTTTTCAGTTCCAAAAATTCAGTTTGGTTCTTTCTTAAAATGGCCATGCCATATTTCAACTCTTGGATTGTTTTACTGGATTCCTTAGTTTGGATTTCAACTTTCTCTAGAATGTTGATCTTCATTGCAACTCAGCTTCTGAGTTTTAAGTCTGTCATTTCAGACATTTCAATCTGGTTAGGATTCATTGCTGGGGAGCTAGTGCCATACTTTGGAGGTAAGGAAACAATCTCACTTTTTGGATTGCTGAACTTCTTGCAGTGATTCCTTCTCATCTGAGGGAGCTCATTTTTTATTTATTTTTATTTTTTCAAAGTTGCTGTCATTTGGATGACTTTTGGTTTTATATTGTTTTTTCCCCTGAGGGTTTCACTGTGGTGTACTTTGTGTATAGTTGATTAGCTTTGTTTCTGGGGGCTTTCAGAGGGCCAAGGTTCTGTATGGTTTCTTGGTTGTAACTAGTTTCCGCATTGAGTTTCACAGGCATTGTGTGTGCTAAAGGAACTTATTTTTGTTTGCTGATGTAATTCAGGCTGCAATCCAGTAGACAGTGCTTAAGAGTAAGAGCTGGTAAATAGGCTTTTACCCACCTGCCTCTTTTGCAGGTTGGTGTGTTCACAGCAGTTCTCTGTGGGAGAGAGGATCTTCTCACTTAATCTGATCCCTGGCCTTGGAGTGGGGGAGTCTCTCCAATCACTGGTGCCACACTCGTGTTTTCTTAACCCCCAATGAGTGCTGTGGTAGTCTGCATTTCCCCTCCCTTAGGAGTCGCTGGAGCTGAAGGTTAGGTCACCAGGAGATCCACAACTCCCCAGAGATCCACTGGTTCTTTGAGCTTGGTAGAGTCAGAGGAGGTTGTGGGGAATGTCTGCGGGTGGTCTAGTGATGCAGTGCGTCACAGGCAGAGGACCCTCAGGCAGGGCATTGGTGTCATGGATGCACATTTGGTTTAATGACAATGACCTGGGTGTTTGTTTGTTTGTTTGTTTGTTCTTTCCCAGCGGATGGCTGTAGCAGCCGCCCAGATCATGCTCACCTGATCAGGTTTCCCTTTGGTTTCTGCCCCAGTAGTAGCCCTGATGAGCTAGACTTGTTCCAAACTTTCTGCACCTAGATTGCTATGCTATACTAGGTGTTCCAGGCTTTGGGACTCCTTGAGGCAGAAGCTGTGGCATGTCAACAGGCTACTCGCTTCCCGGTCTTGCAAAGGGAGGGACACCTAGCTCCCCGCACCAGCACTGGAACCTGTGCCTTACTCTTCTTAGTGTTCTGAGAGTGGAGGCTTCTCCCCTGCTCCAACTCAGGCCACAGATCTCAGCTCAATTCCCCTGGATGGTGTGCTTGAACCTTAGGAGCATTGAGACCTGCGGCTTTGTCCTCTGGCCTCTCACTGCAGGGAAAGCGGAGAATCTCTCTTAGGCCACTGGCAAAACACTGGAGGGGTAGTGGAGGCTGTGAAGTGGTCAGGTAGGCAGCCTTGGGAGGGGCTGGCAGACAAAGGGGTGCATGGATAGGGGTGTCCAGTTCCACAGGAAAGGTAGCCCTGCTATCTCCCAGCCTGGTGGTCAACAAGGGCTGGAGTTCTTCAGAGCACGGTGGAGAGCCCTCGGGGATGGGTGCCTACGGATGTGTTTTGGGCAGTTGCCTCACACGCAAAACCTTTGGGGCTCTGGGTAGGTTCAAGCTCTGCCTCTGTCTAGTCTCTGTGTAGTTCTCCCTGCCAGTTCAAATCTCTATAGGGACCATGGAATTTCTTGCAGCGAGATCCCAGAGTTCTGCAGCGGGCGTGTGGTGCCCGGAGTTCTTCACTCACCGGCCCCTTGGCCATGTTCAGGATTAGGAGCCAGTCCCAGCACTCAGCAACTTCGTGCAGGCTTTCCACCTTCCTAGCTCTTCAACCCCAGTGCCTTCATCCCCTTTCTATCAAAGGATTGGTTAAGAGTGGGATGGTTTGCTTGATATTTTAGTTTGTATCAGTGGGAGAGGAGTTTCCTGGCTGTGTCTATTTGGCCATCTTGTAGGAGATCCCATCCTATGAAGAATTTTCTTTGAGAAGTGTTACTTCTGAATTTCCTGTAAATCTCATGCTGTGGCGAGAAAGACATGTCCACGTTGATTATTTTATGGTAACCTACAGAAACGAAGTCTAGAAATATTTGAGAATTAAAATTACAATTTATTATAAGTGTTAGTGATTATGTTGCAAAATAATAGAATGATCACAGCAAAACAATTTGAAATTTCCAAGTGAATTCTATTTTCTGTAAATTACATTCAAGCTACCGAAAATAATGAGCAAACTGGCCCACTTTGCATTCAATAAATATTGATTTCATTTCCTTCTGTCTGAAGTTGTATATTTTATTTTTACCTCAAAACTCCCCAGCTCAGATCTATTTTTATTTCACTCTAATCCAATTTAATAAAAGAAAAAAATAATAAAATTTTTCCTAAAGAGCTGTGTTTACAGCTATGACAGGTGATTTTCTTTTTCTTGGCCCAAAGGGTATGTCTTTAAAAATCAAATCTGAATGTGTGGATATAAGTTTGGATTGTGCAAATATTTTTTATTAGTCCAGTAAGACTTTGGGAAATCAAACTTTAGATAGGTAAATACATTTTTTAGAATTTCTTCCGTCAGGCATAGTTTCAATAATAAGAGAATTTAAAACTTATGAATTCTACTTTCTAAGATATGATAAACATATGAGAGTTAGAGGATGAGATATTTTAATAGAATTTTTAATATGCATATAATTTATGTTTTACTGACTTTTTAAGAAATTAAAATTTTTACACAGAAATAGAACACTACCAATCTACTAAACATGAGTTAATCCATTTTAGTTGTTCAGAAAATACTTTAACCTCCTACCAGGCCTTCTGATATTGCCAAGAATGTCATTTGTCATTGTACTGTTATTATGGAAAAACACCAATTACAGATTTCCAGCTGAAAGAATTCAAGATTGTCTTAGTCCATTCAGGCTCCTATAACAAAATACTAAGCAGTGGGTGGCTTATAAGTAACAGAAAAGTAGTTCTCACAGTTCTGGAGACTGAAATGTCAGAGATTAAGACCTAAGGTCTGCTGAGGGCCCACTTTCTGTTTCACAGATGGCCATCTTGTCACTGTGTTCCTATATGGCAAAAGGGATTTATGAATTCTCTGAGATCTCTTTAATAAGGGCATTAATTCAATTCATGTGAGTTCTACTCTTATGACCTGTCACCTCCCAGAGGCCCTAACCTCAAATACCATCACAATGGAGATTAGGTTTCAAAATATGCATTTTCAGGGGACACAAACATTCAGCTTATACCACAGTTTAACTCTGATTATACTTTCATACACCACATATAAAATAAATACATATATTTGTATGAATGCAAATGAAGTTTGTATCTGGTTTCATCATCTCAAAAGAAATCCCACAAACTTGTGTTAAATAATTTAACGCATAATCAATCCATCAAACAATAAATGTAATTACTTAAATGGTTGTCACTGAGGGTTCATCATCTCCAAAATTTAGGATTTCTTAAGCCATTTAATACTTAAAATGTTAATGTCCTTATTTTCTAATCATCTAATGATGTTTATTCCTGACTTTTGCTTTAGCAGCTTTTTACAATGACACTCCTGAGCATGATAATTCATTTTACAACAAAAAAGGAGTTTGATTCATATTTTTTAACAACCTACTATAACATCTTTTCCCTAAAAGATGAGTGTAAAAGGAGTGTGGTGGGCAAAGTGGAAAATCAAATAAAAAAGTAGCAGCTATTCATTTATCCTGTGAGAGGTGTGATCTCTTCAGTGCTTTAGGCAAATAAAACTTTGATCTTCTCCCTTACAAGGTTATAAAATGTGTGCTACCACTAGCAGCAATTTCTTTTTTTTTTTTTAAATGTATGAACATATTTATTTTTAAAATTGCTTTTAGCCTGATGCTCTCAATGTTTGGTATCAGTTCAATTTTCATTTTTTCCCTAAAATTGAAAGTAATAAGTTTTAAACAACATAAAGGTTAAAAATAAGCATTTTATAAATTATCAGAATGTTGCTTTTGCTTCTTTATGACTGGCCTGGCCATGTTAACTAAGTAAACCTTGTTGTATCAGAAAGCAGAACCAATTTTGCTATCATGGAAATTAAGTTAGGGTTCTTAGAATTGTTTTCAGGTCAAGCAAAAGGACCTGTACCTTTTCCCGAAAGTATTAATTTTGCAGTCTTCCTGTGCCATTAAAACACTTTTGGCCGGGTGCGGTGACTCATGCCTGTAATACCAGCACTTTGGGAGGCTGAGGCAGGCAGATCACTTGAGGTCAGGAGCTTGAGACCAGCCTGGCCAACATGGCAAATCCCCATCTCTATTAAAAATATAAAAATTAGCTAGGTGTGGTGGCGCATACATATAATCCTAGCTACTCAGGAGGCTGAGGCGGAGAATCACTTGAACCCAGGAGGCAGGCGCAGGTTGCAGTGAGCAGAGATTGTGCTATTACACTCCAGGCTGGGCGACAGAGCAAGACTCTATCTCAAAAAAATAAAATTAAACAAACACACACACACACTCACAAAATGAAAAATATTTATGAAACATGTCTGCTTATTGCGAGATTGTTACAAAACAAAAGTATTGGTTAAATAGTTGATGTAATTTGTTTTAATGAAAACTCTATATTCTATTAATATTGAAGTAATAGAAAGTAGTACTCAATTGGACATTTCTTGATGCATTAAGAAGAATGCTTGTCTTACCTTTCCATCATTGCTTACAGTAACAATGTGGCTCCCCCGCCCTCT
>NW_016107659.1:2188644-2192006 GCF_001604975.1 Cebus imitator | reverse complement strand
AAGAAAGAAAAAAAAAGAAGTAAATAAAATAAAGAAGAAAAAAAAGAAAAAGAACAAAAATATAGTCCTTTTAGTTAAATCAGGGGCATTCTTTCCATAATATTCTGACCCTCAACACTTGACTCTTCTATCTTGGTGCCTTATTTATCTGATTGGAAACCTCCATGTCAAATGTTGCTTGAATTGTGGCTAGAACTCTGTGGTAAACAAGGAGATGCCCCCATCCAGATCCGCTTCAAAGAAGGGCTTGCTTTGCAGCCACCTGCAACTGTCACCTCCTGCAAGGTCGGCTTCAACTGAACAGAGCTGCTTCATGTAAGGTCGTGCCATTCCTGGATCACCCTTCATGCAGGGAGGTAGTAATATAATGAGCTGACCATTTTGTCTCAAAACAAGACAACCCCGATGAGCAATATTTTCTCCAGGGCTTTCTACTTGGTAGGGTGAAGATTTGTCAGGTCTGTATCATGCAATTAAATTCTCCCTCTGCTCAATCCTCTTTCTCTTTCTTCTTACCGATGCTGAGCCTCAGTAAACATCTTATACCTCAAACATCTCAGCATCTGCTACCATAGTGCTTGACCAGCAGCAACCTCCTATGTTCTACAAGCTGCCCGTTCTCTTCAGTGTTCCTCTCCCCACCTCAGTGAATTGCCACATGCTCACCATTAAGCCTCATTCAGTCTTAATATCTGACAGTAATGGTTTCTAAGGTTTTTATTTCACTTATTTATTCATGTTTGAGACGGAGTTTCATTCTGCAGCCCAACCTGGAGGGCAGTGACCCAATCTCGGCCACTGCAACCTCCACATCCAGTGCTGAAGTGATTCTTGTGCCTCGGCCTCCTGAGTAGTGGGGATTACAGGTATGTGTAACCACGCCCAGCTAATTTTTTGTATTGTTGTAGAGATAGGGTTTCATCATGTTGCCCAGGGTGGTCTCGAACTCCTGAGCTCAGGCCATCAGCCTGCCTTGGCCTCTCAAAGTACTGGGATTACAGACATGAGCCTCTTCAACCAGGCCAAGGCTTTTATTATTGAGTTAGGAAGACAATGTAAACATACCAGAAGTCTGTGGAAATGTTAAACCCAGTGAATCACTTTCCAGGAAAGAGTTAAGCCTGTTGTGAGTATGAATGAACACTGTGCTACAGGCTGCTAGGTGATGGCAACAGAGGGTCTGGATCTTTTATGACATGGACTCTCCTATAAAATGGGCACTGAAACTAAAGCAAACAATGGAAGAAGGATTGGTACCACATAGAGATATTTTTAAAGAAATAGCAAGGCAAAAAATCAGGCAGAATTTACAACGTAATTCTGTAAATTTACAGAGTGAAGCTGTCTTTCCTGCCTCCTCTTCTAAATTCTCCACCTTTTCTGCCTCTGTGACCTGGGTTAGCAAGGCCTATCCCTTCTTTCCTCCTCCTTCCCAGCCTGCTCATGTGAAGACAGTGAGGATGAAGACTTTATGATGATCAACTTCCACTTAATAAAGAGTAAATATAATTTTATTAATAATATTTTCTTTCTCTAGCTTACTTTATTATAAGAATAAAGTATAAAATACATATAACATACAAAATATGTTTTACTTGACTGCTTATGTTATCCATAAGGTTTCCTGTCAACAGTAGGCAATTAGTAGTTAAGTTTTTGGAGAGTTAAATGTTATATATGAATCTAGGAATGTGTTTCCTGAACATTTAAAATAACAGCTCTAGCTTATATTACTATTGTACAGCACTGGCCTAGGCATGCTATCAAGCAAAGTCTATGACAGAATTATTTTGCATATCAGCAGCACGAGCACGCAATATGTAGAGCTATGAAGTGGACAATTTCACTAACCATGCTGCAGTCTTGCTATAGCTCCTGAGTTTTAGACTCAGGAGCTATAGATAGAAGAAAGTTTAGAAAGGAATATAGATTCCTTTCTAAAGTAATATAGATAGAAGAAAGTTTAGAAAGGAAATCTTAATTTTAACCTGAAAATCTGAAATTGAAAACTGAAATTAGTAAAAAGAAATCTCAGAAGTTACAGAGTTTAACTCTAAGATTATAAAGAGAGCTTCTTTGAAAATAGAATCAATAAGGCCTACTATTTGATAGCACAACGGGGTGGCTATTGTCAAAGTCATTACACATTTTAAAATAACTAAAAGAATATAATTGGATTGTTTGTAGAACAAAGGATAAATGTTTGAGGTGATGGATATCCCATTTACTATGATTTGATTATTATGCATTGTATGCCTGTATCAATGTATTTTGTATAACCCATAAATATGTATATGTGTGTGTATATATATACCTATTGTGTGTCCACAAAAATTAAAAATTAAAAAATAAATACAATTTAGAAAAGCTTCTTTTCTCTTAGGCAGAAGATATTTATAAAATAGAAAATAAAAACAAAGAAGATCATTTATTATTTCTGAGTTTGATGCTAATCTGTTTGCAACTCATGAAAAATAAACACTGTAACTAGTGTTTGCATGAAGACCGCCAAAGCTGAGCCATTAACCAGAAAGAAGTCAGAGTCTGACGGGTTAAATGTGAGAATAGATAGTGACACAGACATAAGGGTTCTTAAATCTGATAATGTAATAAGAAGAAAATAAAGCTGGACTTGCCAGTCTCCAGGGCAAGAGTGTGTCCAAGCTATAGGGCTAAGCAATTAGAGTAGTCCTAACCAATTGCATTTTAGGGCATCAGCTGACGCTGCCACAGTTAGAACTGTAGCTGGCCAAAGCCAGCCATTCAATTCACCTTGAAAGGGCCTATAATGGGGGCTCCCAAAGGGTAAATTAAAATTCATTCTAATATAAACTCTACAACTCTCCTTAGCTCTGAGAAGTCCAAAGTAAGGAGCAATTGGTAGTGATGAGAATGCATCTAAGCTACACTGGAAATTTTCAGAACTAGGCAACAACAAACCTTGCCAAGGGCTTTCAGATTGAAGAATAACATAAATTGGGTTAATCTCTGCAACCTTTATTAAATATCTAATCAAATTAAGCCAGTGAGAACTATGCCAGGCAGGAATTCCTGTTAAATCTTGTTTGGGTCAATCTATCGTGGCTATTAAGACATGATGAGCAAAATTTGAATAACATGTCTGCAGTTGCATTCACTTGTACAGGTGAACATGTAGGTGTTACATGGGAAAAGAGACCCAAAGACTTGGTTAGGAGCTGGTTTCAGAAAAACTAAATGGGTCTATCAATAGAATCTATGTGTCGTGGCAGAACGTTAGCAGAATCTCAAGCCCCAACCTTGTGTCTTAAATATCTAAACAAAAATTTATTGATATATAATAGTTGTACATATTTATGGGGTACATGTGGTATTTTGTTACA
>NW_016107659.1:2136144-2183644 GCF_001604975.1 Cebus imitator | reverse complement strand
AAGTAAGCAGCTATACTTGCTCTTGCCATAAACTGAAAAATCACCATCAACTCAAGCACAGAATCTTCAGCATGCAAAAGATTCCAAGGAATAGCTAGCACTGGCAATACTTTAAAATTTTCTTTACATGTTTGGCTCAGAGAATGTCAGTTTAGTCTATTGCAGGGCCTGGTAAACTTTTTCTTAAAGGTTCAGAAAGCGAATATATAAGTCTTATGGATGATTCAGTCTCTGTAACAACTATTATCTCTGCTATTATAGCATGACAGCAGCCATGGACAATATTAAAATCAATGAGCATATCTGTGTTCCATTAAAATTTTATTTACAAAACCAAGTGACTGATCTGGAAGTCATAGTTTGTAGACACCTGGTTCATTGAATAACAGAGACCTATTTTCTAAAGAAACCATACAATGATTAGAAAAATATGAACTTATGGTGAATAGAATTTAAATGTATTAATTTTGATTTAATTTGCAGATCTTTCTTTGGAGAATTCATGTAAATATGAAAAACAAATCTGTACAAGTCCTGTTTTACATTTTTGATGGTTTCAAAATACTTAGAAGAATGTCTAAGTCCTTTAATTTACTGGTAAATAGACAACCAAACAAAAACACAAAATAAGAATAACAAAAACCTTCCGGAGTACTTGGGATCAGAAACAGTTTTGTTTCAGAATATATAGTGGCTCAGAACCTGTTGTAGAAAAAGGAGATCAATAAACAGAATACCAAATGTGTTTGAATAAGAAAAGAAGACACAGGGTGAACATTGCATCAGGCCATGAAGGTCATTAGTGCTGTGTGCAAAAAGCCCAAAAATGTTAAGCTTATGGAAACCTGACCCAAACCTGTCTGAAACTACAAAAACAGTTTAGGGTATGCTAAGAACCCTCCTGATGAGAAGTAATTACTACAACATAATCTGAAACATCCAAACTCATACATTAAATGACTAAATTCATGTTATTGTGGATATATTCTTAAATTTGTTCTATATAATAAATTATGTTAATTAGTATTAGGTCAAGTAAAAGCTAATACCCAACTCTTCACTCCAAATGAAGCATCCACTATGGAATTCTTTAATTCTTTCTGCGCCTGACAAATTCAGGGTGTGTAAGTAGACCAGCTTTTGTTTAAGGAATTTCAAGTAAAAGTATGTTCCATCATTTTTAAATCTTTTGCCTATGAAGCATGTAAGCACATCTCATTATTATTCAAATTCTGAGTATTACTGGCGGTAGGTATTTATTATACAAACTTAATACCTTGGAAGAAAGATTAAGGCTTCATAATTTTCAACCCTAAATATCTTTATTTCATCAAAAAATTATGCTAGATAATGCCTAATGCATACATTTACATTTTCATACATCCATGCATGTTTACTCAGTGGTTACTAAATCATTTGTTTTAATATAAAGGTTTTTTTTGCAAGATACTTTCTTGGCCAATTTGATTGGCCAATTTCCTAGTGGATGTTTCAGAGGGCAAGATAATAAGGTGGCATTTGCTTATGTAATAAGAATTTGTTATATAGAAAAAAATTTAAGAGGTTTTCGTAGTGACATATAAGTACTCATTAAATGTGTGTTGGGATATGCTAGGTATATTCTAAGCATGGTTAAACTTCAAAATCTAAGTCTAGAAAGAATAAAATATTTTTTTCTTACTCAAGTATATAAGCCCTTTCTGGTATCTTTTCTATTGCAAGCGTTTCTTTTCTAGAATAATTAACAGTAGTGTCAACTGAAAGATTAAATGGCAGCCATTATAACTGAAATTTAAAGTTAGTTTTATTCAGAGCCAAGTTCAAAGACTAATATCCCAGGAAACAGACTCAGCACAAACTAAGAATGTGTGCTGGAGGGTGCTACACAAGACGTGCCGTTTAATGTTCTGTTGCAGAGAAAATGGGAGAAGCGGGTGGTGAAGCAAAGGTGGCATTCTTACTATTCTGACTGGTGCTCAGTCATTATATGAGATAAAACAAATATACAGTTAGCATCTCTGGAAATGAAAAACAAAATGATGTTAATTAATCAGATGTTCTTCCAGGGAAAGCATTGTGTGTATGTTGGATAAAACATCTCTTGCATTTTCTTTTCTCTAATGTAAACTGTAATCAGCAGTGAGCTTGTAACCTAACTACAAAAATAAAATGGTCTGATTTAAAGCATTTTCTGATTCCCATGGTGTAAATACTTCCACTATGGCTTATTTCACAATAGAAATGTGAAATTAGCGAACTAGAAGCTAGGAAGAGATATACACCTTTAGATCTCTTGCAAGCAGATTGGAGCCAGTTCATCACACCACTAATTAATATAAATGGAGATACCTCTTATTGACAGAGTAGCTGTGATGGACACAGGTGAAGCTCAGATAGCCTGACTTTGCCTGTGGAACTTCTCTCCCTTTTCTATCACTTATTTTTATTCTCTTCCTCCCTGAATTGAACTTTGTTAATGTGATTTTTTTTTTTTGGCAAATATCAGAAAGTTTACACGTATGCAAACCCCGTTACTTTGGGAGGGGAGCGGTTAATATCTCATAATTTACAAAAATTTCCCATTCCAGGATTCAAAGAAGAAAGGTTCAGCAGAAAAGATTGAAAGGGAAGAGGATGTTGTGGTAAGACATTGTTAGACTCTTGAGTCTTTAAGGACTTTCTACTTCAGTCCTATACTTGTTTGACTTAGCCCAGGAATTAACAGTTGGCACCCTCTCATTACCAATATTAATAAACTTTCCAGATTGTATTTATGAATTTTATTTTACCTGAAAGTTCTCTTCAAGTCCCAAGAGACAGGAAAATACAGAAAATTAAAGTCTATGACAATTGGCAGTGGTGATCATTCTGTTTTCTGAACAATGGGCCCATGGTCCAGGCTGGTCTTTTTAACAGAGCCAATCAGGGAAACAAAAGGCAGAACTGTGGCCAGCTTGATAAGTGTTTTCAGACTTGCTTGCTATTTTGTCATTCAAACAACAGGGGTGCTTTTTGATTGTTTTATAAGATCATAGAACTAAGCCCAAAGAATAATAGCTTCATATTTCACCCCTAAATTCCAGCTCCTCCAGTCAAAGTGGCCTAATATTTAGTGAAACACTGATCAAAACAACTTTAAATTATTTTTAAATGCAGTTTATGAGGTGGGGTAAAGGTGGGAGGAATGAAAACAAAGGATGAGAAGATTTGCAAATATTTTAATTAAAATAAAAATCAGCTTTTGTTTTTTAGGTATTTTATGCAAAGTGGAAAATGCCAATAAGTGGTTTAACATGAAATTCTGTTTGGGAAAGCAGAGGCCTGATACCAGTCTGGAATTTCCCTTTGATTTTACACTTGGCAATGGGTTATCCTCATGAAAATTGTTGAAGGTGGTAAGTTGTTGGTACAGAATTGAGAAAAAGTTGCTTGGAGTTTACCAAGATCAGTTGAAGGTTTAGGCAAGACTGATGAAAAATCTTAAAAATCAATGCTGCCTTGCCTCTACCAGGTCTCCACATGCAAGCCTGGAGCCTGAAAGTCTGAAGACCTGCTTGCCTGATCCTCTCCCACCGCTGCAACAACACCCCCCGCCCCACCCGCCTGCATTCCCCAGACAAGCCCCTCACCCCACTCTGCTGTCTTAACTGTTACTATGTTAATGTGACTACTCCTCACCCCACTCTACCATCTTAACTACTCTTACCCTACCTGCCATTATAACTAAACTTATGGTAATGTATACTCGTTGCCCCTACCCCTACCACTGTAACTGATCTTACTCTAACTTTCCACTGCCCACCCCAAACCTATAAAACCAACTCCTATCCCACTGTCCTTTGCTAACACCCTTTTCGGCCTTAGCCCACCTGCACCCAGCTGAATAAACAGCCATGTTGCTCACACAAAGCCTGTTTGGGGGATCTCGTCATTCAAAGCAAGCATTTTTAGTAGCCTCAGTCATATTCAGATAAAAATAAGGCATCCTGGCTGGATGTGGTGGCTCATGCCTGTAATCCCAGCACTTTGAGAGGCTGAGGCAGGCAGATGATGGGGTCAGGAGTTTGAGACCAGCCTGACCAACATGGTGAAGTCCTGTCTTTACTAAAAATACAAAAATTAGCCGGGTGTGTCGTTGTATGCCTGCAATACCAGCTACTCAGGAGACTGAGGCAGGAGAGTCACTTGAACCTGGGAGGCAGAGGTTGCATTGCGCTGAGATCATGCCATTGCACTCCAGCCAGGGTAACAGAGCAAGACTCCATATCAATAAATAAATAAATAAATAAATAAATAAATAATAAATAAATAAATCAAATAAGGCTACCTATAACTAGTAAATCTCATGCTCTGTAACTTCCTCGGGGTATGTTATGTAAACCTATCTTTCCCCGGTAGTTATTTGTGGTTAAAAAAAATGCAGGCAAACACAAACAGGATTTATGGGTTGATCTTAGGACATAAAGAACTAGAGAGAAACTGTGTTTCAGTACCCCATTTCTCAAGAAGATGGAGCCCAAGGGAAGAAAGTTTTGTGGTAGGGAGAGAGAATATGCATGCTAATCCCAGAAGATTCCAGAAAAAATTGCAAGTGGGAACTGAATTTAAATAAATGATAATAAAATTGCGTGTCCTGGTCTGAGTTTATTGGATTCCTTTTCCATCTTATTTCTCATTCATTTCCCAATCTTCATTCCCTTTGTGTAGCTCTTCCTTGAAGGACTTTTTCTTTGTCTGATGTGGATAAAAAGGTAGTATGTAAGGCACTTTCAGGGAAATTCCCACTTTGAATGGATATCTTTCAGAGGCTCTGTTAAGATAAATGACTGCATCCATAATAATGGAATTCCCAAGTCAGCCGCAGGCAAATATAAAAAGCACTTTCAGGCAAAATTATTGCAAGGTTCATCAATTTATACAACATATTTCTAGGCTGTACTTGATTTGAACTTACAGACTTAATATAAATGCTTCGATTAAATTCAATTTAAGTAAAACAAATAAATAAAATAGAGCCCAGAAACTCCAGCTGAAAATTCATTTACTTCTGATCTGTACAATTTAATTTAGTGTTCAACTTGAGTGATCTCTTTTCTACATTGGTATAAAACTTATTTCCTCCAGGCAATGTAAATATACTTTAAAATGTATCTTAGATTTCAAATTATCTTTTCTTTCTTCTCTCCACAAAGTGCCATGTTAACTCCTCCCCTGAGCACCATCTAATGGGCCTTTCTTCTTTTAGTTCTCGTAAACTGTCCTTGTACTTTATCATGGGAATCTCATTGTGAGCAGCATTTCCTTGTTTCTAGAAACAGAAATAATTATAGCTAATCATCTTAATTTAAAAAATCTAATGCTAACACCTAGGCTTAGAGAATAGTTGAGTCACAGAGCCTTCTGGAGAAACTTCCTTCGGTTGATTTTCCTTACTGGCCACTCTTACTTCCCAAACTACACTTTAGGTAACTTTAGCACTCCTTTCACTGATTTTCAGGTGTCTTGGCCTTTCCCTTCCTTACCCTTTTTGCTTTTTTCATTTTTAATATTACCTTCCTGGACTTTATCCCCTGGGAAGTATCTACTTATCAAGGCAGATTCTGAAGGAGTAACACCTAATAATTTCAATCACCACTGAGACCAGAAAGTGTGAGAGCAATTTCCCAAAGATCCTCTGGTTCTTTTTTTAACCTAAAAAAAGGACATTCTCATAAACAAATTACTTACATACCTGGAAGATGTCTCTGTAGGTATCTTTTATCATGATTTTAGCTTTTAAGAGGCCCAGGCAATGATTAGCTACCCTAATCATTTATTTAATTCTTGTAAAACAGTTAATGTCTTTGCTTGTCTAGTGTTGTTCCAGTAATGGAATCATTTTTAAAAAATCTCACAGATTGTCTTCAGCCCTGCCACCCTCCAACCTCAGACAGATCCTTTTTATCACTCTCTTATACCAGATAACTGAATCACCCTTATCTTGATCAAACCATGATTGAAATCTTAAGGCATACTGGTCTTCGCTACCTCTCTGCTCATCCCATTCAATCCATTGCTAAGTTCAGCTGAGTGTCTCTCCACATGGGTGCCCTTTTCTAATGTCTGTGCTCTCATTGACAGTCCCATTCTCATCACCACAATTTGGACTCTCACCTTCTCTTGCCAGCAATACTGAAAACTCATCTCCCTGCCTTGTCCCCTTTCTCCTCCCTTTAAAATATCTTCTTTCATAGTGCTGTCAGAGTTAATGTCTGACAGGTGGCTATGAGCCTGTAATTCTCACATTGTATATCCTGAATTAAAAAAAAACAAAAAACACAACTTCTTAGTCTGATAATTAAAGAGTAGATTTCTCAGAGCTTTCTGATGCCTTCTCACCTTATTACCTACCAACTAGTAAAATCAAACAGCTCTTCCCAGAACATGCACTGGTATTCGTAACCATTTTTTTTTTTTTAATTGTACTTTGGGCTCTGGGGTACGTGTGCACATCCTATATCCTGCAGGATTCTTGCATAGGTACATATATGACATGGTGGTTTGTTGTCTCCATCCCCCCTGGTGCCTACATCAGGCATTTCTCCTGGTGTTATCCCTCCCCAACCTCCCCATCCCTCACTGTCCCTCCTCTCACCTCCACCCCCCCAATCTACCCTAGTGAGAGTTGTTCCCTGTGCCCAAGTGTTCTCATTGTTCATTACCTGCCTATGAGTAAAAACATGAGGTGTTTGGTTTTCTGTTCTTGTGTCAGTTTGCTGAGAATGATGGTTTCTAGATTCATCCATATCTCTACAAAGGACACAAACTCATCATTTTTTATGGCTGCATAGTATTCCGTGGTGTACATGTGCCACATTTTCTTCGTCCAGTCTATTATTGGTGGTCATTTGGGTTGGTAGTAGGTGCCCGTTTTTATGACTGTTCTCCACTTGCTTCATGGCCTATTCCAAGTCACATTTTACTTATGATGTCCCTCTGGCTGCCACTTTTACTGCCTGTGCCCCCATTGCTTCCTACATAGCCTTCAGAGAGGATATACATTATTGGTTCAGACAGACTTGAATTCATATCCTAACTCTGCCTATGATTAATTTCAAAACTTTGAAAAAAATTATATATTTTTTGTCTTCTGTTTTCTTAAAATTCTGTAAAATGGATGCGGTATTTTATTTTCATATGACCATTAAATGCAATCATCTATATATAGTACATACATATGCCTAGAATATATTAGAAATTCTAAACACATTGCTCTTTTTGGTAACTCTTCTTCAGTATTAATTAAACTCTTTGCCTGCATTCTAGCCACTTGAGATCTTGGCTCATCCTCTACTCACCTGTGCATTCATTGAAGTCATTATTTATTTTTGGATCCATAGTGGGTTTTGGATCCATCCATTACTTATTTTGGATAGCAACATACCTAAATAAGGAGATTATACACAGTCTGAAACTGATTTTGGAGGATAAATTAGATCCCCCAGTGGATTTAACATCTGTAGATATATAACAACACACGGTCTGGCCACTTGTCATCGTCTAAGTCTGCCAGGTTTCTGTTAACCACAGCTAAAAGTGTTTACCTGAACTGATACTCTCTCTGATCTTATATAATCAAATGTATAAAGAGAGCCCGAGAATACAAAAATAGGGGGAAACAATTAGAGAACTGGAAGAAATGATAAACAGCATAAAGTTGGGCCATTGTCCCTGTACTTTGCCCTAACTCATACATTCAGGGTGTGTCATATCAGGAAAAATAATTTCTAAATTATTTAACTTACTAAGAATGTAGATTCAAAATAAATTTTCAAATTTTAAAACAAAATTATTTACACAACAAAGACCATCAAGGTGGGGCAGTGATAAGAAGTTCCTCTGCTGCTATTAAAACTGCATTGACTTGAAGGCTTGAAAGAGAGTGGGAGCGAGAACAGTGCTGTAGATCAGAAATAAGCCACTAACATCATGAAACAAACATGTTCTGGAACATATTTAGTGGCAATAAGTATTCTATCTGAAACAAGTGTGTTTTCACATGCCTCTGAAATTAGAGATTATAAATCTACATTAGATGAAAAAAAATTTTCTACAGTTATCTACAGGCTTTGGGGGAAAAAAAGAAACTTCTATGAATTCTCTATGCAGGTCAAAGCTAGAAGGATATTTGAGTCAGTTATTTTTAACTTTATGTAAAAATTCTAGAATAAAAAATTACTATTAGGAGAGTCAAATTATATACATTTTTTCACATGAAAGAGATTAAGTAAAGCAGGATCTTTGATGGTCTGCTGTGAATTCTTTTCAATAATTAAGAAATTTTTGAAAACCACTTCTAAATCAATTACAATGTTAAGTTTGGCTTTAAGAGTGAGAGAGAATGTCTGTGTTCATATTGGGAAAGAACAGATATGCCCACAACAATTAGTCTATTACTTATTTGAAAAGGGTGTTTTTCTCATCATTTCAAAGTGTTAAGCAAATAAAGGACATATTAAGTGTGTGATTCATGGAAAAATAAGAAACTTCTTACAGTATGATTTCTAAAGGATTATGATGCATTATTATGATTTGAGGTTTGTATGAAGCTTATCTTTTTGGGGTTTCCAATTTTAGTTTCCAGTTGTGGAGCTTAGATTTTTTTTTAATGTTCCTAACATTCAGTTAACTAAAGAAAGGTTACCAAATGCTGAACCTAAAATACCCTTTCCGGTAAGTCTCATTTCTTGTTGCAAAAAATTCTGAGCAATAAAATCAAATACATGTGCCTAGAAGTTGTAAAACTGCAGTTGTAATTTGGAGTGTTAAAAGCTTCATGACATTGGTCTGGGTAAGAATTTTTTGAATATAACCCCAAAGTACAGGTGCCAAAAGCAAAAATATGTAAATGGAATTGCATCAGACTAAAAAGCTTCTGCTCAATAAAATGAATAACAAAGTGGGAGATGTGATTATTTTGTTTTATTTTATTATACTTTAAGTTCTGGGGCACGTGTGCAGAATGTGCAGGTTTGTTACATAGGTATACATGTGCCATGGTGGTTTTCTGCACCCATCAACCTATCATCTACATTAGGTATTTCTCCTAATGCTATCCCTCCTCTAGCATCCCCATCCCCCAATAAGCCCCAGTGTGTGATGTTCCCCTCCCTGTAACCATGTGTTCTCATTGTTCAACTTCTACTTATAAGTGAGAACATGCGGTGTTTGGTTTTCTGTTCCTGTGTTAGATTACCAAGAATGATGTTTTCCAGCTTCATCCATGTCCCTGCAAAGAACAGTAACTCATCCTTTTTTATGGCTGCATAGTATTTCATGCTCTATATGTGCCACATTTTCTTTATCCAGTCTAACACTGATGGGCATTTGGGTTGGTTACAAGTCTTTGCTATTGTAAATATTGTGAATAGTGCCACAATATGTATGTATATGTCTTTATAGTAGAATGATTTATAATTATACTCGGTAGTAGAATTGCTATGTCAAATGTTATTTCTGGTTCTAGATCCTTGAGGAATCACCACATTGTCTTTCACAGTGGTTGCACTAATTTACACTCCCACCAACAGTATAAAAGCATTCCTATTTCTCCATATCCTCTCCAGCCTGACTTTTTAATAATCACATTCTAACTAGCATGAGATGGTATCTCATTGTGCTTTTGATTTGTGTTTCTCTAATGACCAGTGATGATGTGCTTTTATATATATATATATTTATATGTTTGTTTGCCACATAAATGTTTTCTTTTGAGATGTGTCTGTTCATATCTTTCATCTAGTTTTTGATGGGGTAGTTTGTTTTCTTCTTGTAAATTGGTCGAAGCTGGATATTAGCCCTTTTACAGATGGATAGATTGAAAAAATTTTCTCCCATTCTGTAGATTGGCTTTTCACTCTGATGATAGTTTCTTTTGCTGTGCAGAAGAAATTCTTTAGTTTAATTAGATCCCATTTGTCTATTTTGGCTTTTGTTGCCATTGCTTTCGGTGTTTTCGTCATTAAGTCTTTGCCCATGCCTATGTCCTGAATGGTATTTCCTAGGTTTCCTTCTAAGGTTTTTATGGCTTTAGTTCTTAACTTTAAATCTTTAATCCATCTTGATTTAACTTTTGTATAAGGCGTAAGGAAGGGGTCTAGTTTCAGTTTCCTGCAGATGGCTAGCCAGTTTTCCCAACACTATTTATTAAATAGAGAATCCTTTCACCATTGCTTGATTTTGTCAGGTTTGTCAAAGATCAGATGGTTGTAGATGTGTGGCAATATTTCTAAGGCCTCTGTTCTGTTCCATTTCTCTATATATTTGTTTTGATAACAGTACCATGCTGTATTGGTTACTGTAGCCTTGTAGTAAAGTTTGAAGTCAGGTAGTATGATGTCTCCAGCTTTGTTCTTTTTGCTTAAGATTCTCTTGGCTATATGGGCTCTTTTTGGTTCCATATGAAATTTAAAGTAGTTTTTCTAATTCTGTGAAGAAAGTCCATCATAGCTTGTTGGAGATAGCATTGAATCTATAAATTACTTTGGGCATTATGGCCATTTTCACAATATTTATTCTTCCTATCCATGAGCACGGAATATTTCTCCATTTGTTTGTGTTCTCTTTTATTTCTTTGAGCAGTAGTTTGTAATCCTTCTTGAAGAGGTCCTTTATATCCCTCCTAAGTTGTATTCTTAGGTATTTTGTTCTCTTTTTTGCAATTGTGAATGTTGATTCACTCATGATTTGGTTCTCTGTTTGTCTATTATTGATGTATAGGAATGCTTGTGATTTCTGCACATTGATTTTGTATCCTGAGACTTTGTTACATACTTATCAGCTTAAGGAGATTTTGAACTGAGATGATCAGGTTTCCTAAATACACAATCACGCTATCTGCAAACAGAGATAATTTGACTTCTTCTCTTCCTATCTGAATA
The DNA here is from genome assembly GCF_001604975.1 of Cebus imitator. NCBI lineage: Eukaryota > Metazoa > Chordata > Mammalia > Primates > Cebidae > Cebus > Cebus imitator. The sequence continues at coordinate 2,172,725 of NW_016107659.1, read as the reverse complement.
CGCTTTATTTCTTTTTCTTGCCTGATTTTCCTGGCCAGAACGTTTAATACTATATTGAATATGAGTGGTGAGAGAGCACATTCTTGTGTTGTGCCAGTTTTCAAAGGTAATGCTTCCAGCTTTTCCCATTCAGTATGACATTGGCTGTGGGTTTGTCATAAATAGCTCTTATTATTTTGAGATACATTCCATCAATACCTAGTTCATTAAGAGTTTTTGTTTTGTTTTGTTAATTATAATTTTAAGTTCTGGGGTACATGTGCAGATCATGCAGGTTTGTTACATACATTTACATATGCCATGGTGGTGGTTTGCTGCAACCATGGATGATGGATGGATATTGAGAGTTTTTAGTATGAAGCATTGTGAAATTTTATTGAAAGCTTTTTCTGCATCTATTGAGAAAATTATGTGAGTTTTGTCATTGGTTCAGTTTATGTAATGAATTATGTTTATTGATTTGCATATGTTGAATCAGCCTTGCACCCTAGGGATGCAAATGACTTGATCATGGTGGATAAGCTTTCTAATGTGCTGCTGGATTCAGTTTGCCAGTATTTTACTGACCATTTTTGCATTAATGTTCATCAGGGATATTGACCTGAAATTTTATTTTTCTGCTGTGTGTCTGTCAGGTTTTAATATCAGGATAATTCTGGCCTCATAAAATGAAATAGGGAGGATTCTTTCTTTTTCTGTTGCTTGGAATAGTTTTAGAAGGAATGATATCAGCTCCTCTTTGTAACTGTGGTAGAATTTGGTTGTGAATCCAACAGGTCCTGGGCTTTTTTCTTTGGTAGGCTATTAATTCCTGCTCAATTTCAAACTTTGTTATTGGTCTATTCAGGAATTTGACTTCTTCCTGATTTAGTCTTGGGAGGGTATATGTATCCAAGAATTTATCCATTTTTTTTCTAGATTTTCTAGTTTATTTGCATAGAGGTGTTTATAGTACTCTCTGTAGTTTGTATTTCTCTGGAATCAGCGGTGATATAACCTTTATCATTTTTTTATTGTGTCTATTAGAGTCTTCTCTTTTTCTTCTTTATTAGTCTAGCTAGCGGTTTATCTATTTTGTTAATCTTTTCAAAAAGCCAGCTCCTGGATTCACTGATTTTTTTGGAAGGACTTTTTGTGTCTCTGTCTCCTTCAATTATGCTCTGATCTTAGTTATTTCTTGTCTTCTGCTAGCTTTTGAATTTGTTTGCTATTGCTTCTCTAGTTCTTCTAACTGTGATACTAAGGTGTCGATTTTAGATCTTTCCCACTTTCTCCTGTGGGCATTTATTGCTATAAAGTTCCCTCTTAACACTGCTTTAGCTGTGTCCCAAAGATTCTGGTACATTGTGATTTTGTTTTCATTGGTTTCAAATAACTTATTTATTTCTGCCTTAATTTTTTAATTTACCCAGTAGTCACTTGGGAGCACATTGTTCAGTTTCCATGTAATTGTGCAGTTTTGAGTGACTTTCTTAATCCTTAGTTCTGATTTGATTTCACTGTGGTCTGAGAGACTGTTATAATTCTGTTCATTCGCATTTACTGAGAAGTATTTTACTTTCAAATATGTGGTCAATTTTAGAATTCGTGCAATGTGGTGCTAAGAAGAATGTATATTCTGTTGATTTGGAGTGGAAAGTTTTGTAGATGTCTACTAGGTCTGCTTGGTCCAGAGCTGCTTTCAAGACCTGAATATCCTTGTTACTTTTCTGTCTTGTTTTTCTGTCTATTATTGACAGTGGAATGTGAAAATCTCTCACTATTATTGTATGGGAGTCTAAGTCTCTTTTTAGGTCTCTAAGAACTTGCTTTATGAATATGGGTGCTCCTGTATTTGGTACATATATTTTTATGATAGCTCTTCTTGATGCATTGATCCCTTTGCCATTATGTAATGCCCTTCTTTGTCTTTTTTTATCTTTGTTGGTTTAAAGTCTGTTTCATCAGAGATCAGGATTTCAACCTCTGACATTTTTTGCTTTCCATTTGCTTGGTAAATAGTTATCCATCCCTTTATTTTTAGCCTATGTGTGTCTTTGCACATGAGATGGGTTTCCTGAATACAGAACACTGATGGGTTTTCACTCTTTATTCAGTTTGCCAGTCTGTGTCTTTTAATTGGGGCATTTAGCCCATTTACATTTAAGGTTAATATTGGTATATGTGAATTTGATCCTGTCATAATGATGCTAGCTGGTTATTTTGCCCATCAATTGATGCAGTTTCTTCATAGTGTTGATGGTTTTTACAATTTGGTATGTTTTTGCAGTGGTTGGTACCAGTTTTTCCTTTCCATATATAGTGCTTCCTTAAGGAACTCTTGTAAGGAAGGCCTGGTGGTGATCAAATCTGTCAGCATTTGCTTGTCTGTAAAGGATTTTATTTCTCTTTTGCTTATGAAGCTCAGTGTGGCTGGATATGAAATTATGGGTTGAAAATTCTTTTCTTTAAGAACGTTGAATATTGGCCCCCACTCTCTTCTGGTTTGTAGGGATTTTGCAGAGAGATTAGCTATTAGTCTGATGAGCTTCCCTTTGTGGGTAACCCAACCTTTCTCTCTGGCTGCCCTTAACATTTTTTACTTTATTTCAACCTTGGTGAATTTGACAATTTTGTGTCTTGGGGTTGCTCTTCTCCAGGAGTATCTTTGTGGTGGTCTCTGTATTTCCTGAATTTGAATGTTGGCCTATCTCGCTAGTTGGGAAAATTCTGGATAATATCTTGAAGAGTGTTTTCCAACTTGGTTTCATTCTCCTTATCATTTTCAGGTACACCAATCAAGTGTAGGTTTTGCCTTTTCCCATAATCTTACATTTTTGGAGGATTTGTTTCTTCCTTTTTATTCTTTTTGTTCTAATCTTGTCTTCATGCTTTATTTCATTAAGTTGATCTTCAATCTCTGATATTCTTTCTTCCACCTGATTGATTCAGCTATTGATACATGTGTATGCTTTGTGAAGTTCTCATGCTGTGTTTTGAGCTCCATCAGGTCACTTATGTTTTTCTCTAAACTGGTTATTCTAGTTAGCAGTTCTTTTAACATTTTTTCAAGGTTCTTAGCTTTCTTTTCTTTTCTTTTTTCCTTTTTTGAGATGGAATCTCACTCTGTCACTAGGCTGGAGTGCTGTGGTGCAGTCTCTGTTCACTAAAACCTCCGGGTACAAGCAGTTCTCCTGCCTCAGCCTCCTGAGTAGCTGGGATTACAGACGTATGCCACCATGCCCAGCTAAGTTTTGTATTTTTAGTAGAGACAGGTTTCACCATGTTGGCAGGATGGTCTCAACTCCTGACCTTGTGATCTTCCCGTCTTAGCCTCCTAAAGTGCTGAGATTGCAGGTGTGCACCACCAAGCCCAGCCAAGATTCTTAGCTTTCTTGCATTGGGTTAGAACATGCTCCTTTAACTTGGAATTCATTATTATCCACCTTCTGAAGCCTACTTCTGTCGATTTAGCAAACTAATTAGCCATCCAGTTTTGTTTCCTTGCTGGTGATGAGTTGTGATTTTTTGGAGAAGAAACATTCTGGTTTCTGGAATTTTTGGCTTTTTTGCTCTGGTTTCCCTCATTTTCGTGGATTTATCTATCTTTGTTTTTGATGTTGGTGACCTTCAGATGGAGTTTTTGTGTGGATGTCTTTTTTGTTGACATTGATGGTATTTCTTTCTGTTGTTTTTCCTTCTAACAGTTAGACCCCTCTATTGCAAGTCTGCTGGAGCTTGTTGGAGGTCCACTCCAGACCCTGTTTGCCTGGGTATCACCAGCAGAGGCTGCAGACCAGCAAAGATTGCTGCATGTTTTTTCCTCTGGAAGCTTCATCCCAGAGAGGCACCCACCAGACTCGAACTGGGGCTCTCCTGTATGAGGGTCTGTTGACCCCTACTGGGAGATTTCTCCTAGTCAGGAAGCATAGGGGTCAGGAATACACTTGAGGAGGCAATCTGACCCTCAGCAGAGCTCAAGTGCTGTGCTGAGAGATCTGCTGCTCTCTTCAGAGTCAGCAGGCAGGAACATTTGAGTCTGCTGAGCTGTACCCATAGCTGCCTCTTCCCCCAGGTGCTCCACCCCAGGGGGATGGGAGTTTTATCTATAAGCATCTGACTGGGGCTACTGCCTTTCTTTCAGAGATGCCCTGCCCAGAAAGGAGAAATCTAGAGAGGCAGTCTGGTTACAATGGTTTTGCAAACTGTGGTGGGTTCTGCCTCCAATTCAAACTTGCAGCAGCTTTGTTTACACTGTGAGGGGAAAACTGCCTACTCAAGCCTCAGTAGTGGCAAACTCCACTCTTCCCACCAAGCTGGAGCATCCCAGATCAATTTCAGACTGCTGTGCTGGCAGCAAGAATTTCAAGCCAGTGGATCTTAGCTTGCTGGTCTCCATGGGGGTGGGATCTGCTGAGCTAGACCACTTGGCTCCCTGGTTTCAGCCCCTTTCCAGGGGACTGAACGGTTCTGTCTCACTGGCATTCCAGGTGCCACTGAAGTATGAAAAAAAAAAAAAAAAAAAAAAAAAAACCTCCTGTAGCTATCTCGATGCCTGTTCAAACATCTGCCCAGTCTTTGGCTTGAAACCCAGCACCCTGGTGGTGTAGGCACCTGAGGGAATCTCCTGGTCTGTGGGCTGTGAATACAGTACAAAAAGTATAGTATCTGGGCTGAAATACACCATTCCTTATGACACAATCCCTCATGTTTTCCCTTGGCTATGGGAGGGAGTTCTCTGGCCCCTTGCACTTTTCTGGTGAGGCAACACCCCACCCCTCTTGGTTCACCCTTCGTATGCTGCACTCACTGTCTAACCAGTCCCCGTGATATGAGCCATGTGCCTCACTTGGAAATGAAGAAATCACCTGCCTTCTGTGTTGATCTCACTGGTAGCTGCAGACCAGAGCTGTTCCTATTCTTCCCAGCCACCATAATCCTATACCTCAGACTCCAACTTGTGGGAAAATGTGGCTCTATTACAAGCGGGCAAAATGACTGTCCCAGGAGATGTGATTTTTATATTCTGCTTCATACTTGTATAGAAGGTAGTCTTGGAATCATCACATTCCTTTGTTTACAAACACCTTGTCACTAATACCGCTATAGCTCTCTTTTTATTACTTCCTGGAAGGAAATATGACAATTTTTTCATTTTATGATTAAAATTCCCCTTTTTATTTATATAAACACAAAATATTTAACAACTGTTTGATTTATTTCTCTTCAGAATTTTTCTTATTGCATATTGCTGAATTCTGAAACCTTATCACAAAATAACTTTTAAACATCATATGAAATAAGAGAAGAAACTGTGGCTTTAGAAATGCTTCTTAAATCTCTTGGTTTCCATCTTTTCCCATCTTACAATGGTACTAATAACTCTGTTCAGTCTAATAACTCTGTTCTATCCCTCTCAGATAGACACAATGAAAACTATAAGTGTAAAATTGTGATGTTGAAAACCTGAACAACAATATAAACATTAAAGCATTTTTTAGATTCATGCATTTTAGCATTCATAACTTGAACATGCTTCCTTCTCTTACAAAATTATTTTTGTCACTAAATAGTATCCCTCTTCTTTTTTGATTTGCATAAAATGTGCACCTTTGGCCAATCTAATTTTTTATATTTATTTTCCTATTGAAAGTAATTACGGCCAGGTGCCGTAGCTCATTTCTGTAATCTCAGCACTTTAAACGGCTGAACTGAGAGGACTGCTTGGGCCCAGGAGTTTGAGACCAGACTGGACAACATAGTAAAACCTCATCTTTACTTTAAAAAAAAAAAGAAAAAGAAAAGAAAAGAAAAGAAACCTTAACCAGGTATGGTGGCATGTGCCTATGGTCCCATCTATTCAAGAGGCTGAGGCTGGAGGATCACTTGAGCCCAGGAAGTTGAGGCTGCAGTAGGCAATAATTATGCCACTTCACTCCAGCATGACTGACAGAGCAAGACCTTGTGGAAAGGAAGGAAGGAAAGAAGGAGAAAAGAAAGGAAGGAAGAAAGGATGGAAGGAAGGAGGGAAGGAAACACAAAGAAAGAAAAGGAAAGAAAGTAAATAGCAAGAAAAAATACTTTCTATGCAAACATTAAAAACAAACTGAAATGGGCTAAGGAACAAAATGGAAATTTTGCTACAAACAGTTTTAATTTTTTCTGCCAAGTTCAATCCATAGTTCCTGGAGTACAAATCTTTTTTTTTTTTTCTTTTTTCAGAATACAAATCTTTCTTTTTTTTCCCATTTATTTATCTTATTGCATTTTAGGTTTTGGGGTACATGTGAAGAACATGCAAGATTGTTGCATAGGTACACACGTGGCAGTGTGATTTGCTGCCTTCCTCCCCATCACCTACATCTGGCATCTCTCCCCTTGCTATCTCTCCCCAACTCCCCACCCCCCACTATCCCCCCCATTTCCCACCAACTGACCCCAGTGTGTAGTGCTCCCCTCCCTGTGTCCTTATTCAAGTTAAGAATTAGGGTGTAGAGTGTAGGTTAGGGTGGTGGGGGAACTAGAGGACTCTAAATCTGGGCCTTTAAAGTGCCTGGGGGTGGGCACTGGTAACCTTATATAGGATATTTCTTTAACCTTGGCCTAGTTTTCTCACTTCAGCATGACGAACTTTTCATATTGGATAATTCTTATAGAGAGGAGCTGTCCTGTGCGTTCAAGGATACCAACATCTCTAGATTTTAACCTATTATTTGCCAGTGGCACTTCATCTTACCCCAAAGGAAACTATCAAACATGTCTTTACACACTGCCAAATGTCCCCTGCAGGGTGATAATATTCTCCATTAGGAACTTTGTGTTAGGGCAATTTGAATCTGCAATGAAAGATTTTATATACCTTTTGTTTCTCAGCTGGGTTTATGATTGAGAAATAGAATACAAGACAATTCAAGAAAATTGCTACTTATTTATTATTAAAGATAATTGACAATAAGTACTTTTGGGAAGACAGTGTCCCAGTACAGCACTTTTACTAAAGTCTACTATATATAAATTAACCTCATGAATGCATATTTACTTGCATTCCTAAACCAATTCTCTTCTGACTTCTCATGAGGAGTTTTACACTCAAACATGAGCAAAGGTAAACAATTTTAATAGACCTCTAGCTAGGATTCTCACCTTTTATGTTCGGAATAATCCCTTTTTGAAGAATTTCCTTGAGTCTTCAGGATTTTATTGTACTTTTTCTTACTGTAATTAACACCTGGGACTAGGGCATCAATTACATATTGCCTTATATTATTTTCTGGTAGAATAATAAATGTAAGAGGTGGATTTTCAGTGTGATTATGAACTCTCTAAGGGCAACATACTTCTCTTTTATGTTTTATAACATCCAGTATAGTGTTATACTCATTGATACTGAGTATAGTTGTTGGAGTCAAACAGATGTGGGCTCTACTCAGGATTCTGTCAACTCAGGGCTGGGTAAATTTGCACAACTCAGCTTCCTCAAGTTGAGTAGTCATGTGTTTGAGTTCTACACCTAACTTCCATGCATTCAAAACAACACTTTGATTAGAATTCAACTTCTTATCTAATTTTTCAACTTTCCTAGACAGAAAGAATATAGTTCTGATGCTAACTTGGTTGTCAAGATCTGTAATTGATATTATATTTATTGTGAATTAATGTTTAAGCAGCCTAAATTTGTGCATCCATCTCTTGTGAGCCTATTTCATACAAGATAGTGTTTAAAGTGGTACATTAAATGCTTATAGGTTTATTGATGTAAAAACTCAAGGTAATTGAAGTAGCCTTTTGTATACAAAATAATTTTAAGCAAAAAAATTTCTCTGAATGTGAAATTTTCAGAGCTACAATTCTGAAAATCTGTTCATTTGTATTTCAAAAGACATTTAATCTTCAGTAAAATATGAAAATAATAATTCAAATAGCTCCTTTTATATTAATAAATATGTTTTTGAGAAGAAACATTAGCAGATTTGCTTATTGATAATGTAACTCCTTATTTGACTTATGATTTTCCTCGTTACCTTAATAATAGCCATCTTTTATTTTGGGGACACAATTTAGCCAGACTTTGAGCTCAGCAGCTTTTGGGGCCTCCTCAATGCCATGAAGAAGTAAAAGCTGTGCTGACATTTGCAGTGATGGCACAGCATATCTTTATTAGTAACAAGTTCAATGAAAGCAATAATTCCCTGAGTACTTACTGTGTGTCAGCTCTTACCCTAAACTCTCATAAATCACTTCATCAAATTTTCAAAACAACTATATGAGGTAGATATTGTCTGACTGTGCAAATAAAAAACAAAAACATAGGAATGCAAGAAAACTTACAAAATACCACAGTTAATGCCAGCACCTTAAGAGTTGAGTTCTTTTAATTTACCCAGCCATATTTCCTAACACGAACTCCTTAGACTTTTAGGTCATGGGAAAATGCACTAGTCGTAACTTGTAGGATGTAACTCAACTTAAAAATGACTTATTGGCCATTTCTGACCTTTGCCTAAGCTTGCTTTTATCAGAAATTTCTTATTTTACTTTCCTATCTTATGAATGTTTTCTTCATATTAGAAAAATAAATCTAAAATGATGTGACCTGAGGTGGTTTCCTGGCAAGGACTTCCAAACTGCATTACAGTGTTCTCTAAAATCTCCATGGAAGTGATTCAGTAGCCACTATGATTAAGGGGCAAGAAAAGAAAAGTCAGGGAATTAGGTTACTCCTGCCCCGTTCCCTTAAATAGCTTCACTTCTCTGTTTTCAATAGTAAAACTATATCTATCTATGTATCTATGTATCTATGTATCTATCTATCTGTCTATCATCTATCTGCCATCTAGCTATTTTGGGGGGAAAATCACTATTTTTTTAAAAAGTTTAAAGAACACTTCTCTTGACCTCTGCTTTTAACATAGAAAGCTGAGGCCTATAGAGTTTAGGCAGTTGGCCCCAAATCTCACAGCTTGTCAGAGGTCTCCTAACTCCATGTGTAACCTATTTTTTGTCACCCCATACTCTTGGCCTAAAGGAGAATAGTATAAGTCTGTTGTATGTGGCACACTAGAGTCTAGGCTGTCACTCTGCAGGCCCACTCTGGGTTGACGGCTGATTCACCTAGCCTCCATCTTTGCTGGAACAGTAGAGGCCCCTGGAGCTTGTTCTTAGGCTCAGCTTCCATTTGCATGGGCCTAACATATGTTCCTGCTTCACTTTCCTTTTTAGCCACCTTCATTGATTTTTGTGACTTTTAACAAATTAGAAAAGAATAGATACCCACCTAGAGAACTAAGCTCTCAATGGGACATGTTGTATATGATTCATCACCAACACGTATTTTTTTGTTTTTTAAACTTACTTGATTGTTGACAGCAAACTTCTTAATCAGGAAAGGCTCCCATGGATGAGTTTGAAATCATCTTTTTAGAGAGTGATTTGAAAGGTTCAATAAAGTGTTTTGCTACATTTGACTATGGACATAGTCATCCAGTGTGTATGAACCACAGTGGCCTTTATTCTGGGCATCAGTGAAGGAAAATAGACATTACAGACTCTAAGGAAAAGGTGGCCGAATCCCTTGTCCTGGCGAATGCAGCACATAACACATTCTGCTACATTATCACAAGAGGTATTTGATACTTACAAAATTTTTGTAGTTTGGAGAAGAGTGTGCATTCAGAGTTTGAACTGTGTTTTCTTTTACTTTATGGTATCCACTAACACCAAGTTTATATTTCAGTTGAAGGAAAATCATTCTGAGAAAAAAGAAGATTTCAGGGAAAGACAGCTTATAGTTTATTTCAGGGAATTTCTCAAAGATACTTATGTTACTAGTTGATTAATAACAATATTTTTCTTTCCAATAATATTTTCAAAGTAGAAATAGTTTTCAGGATTGCAGTTATTAAGAAGAACATTGTGCATATGTGAGAGGGAGAACTTCTTGAGTTTTAATCCTTTCTTGATTTCACTGTTACAAATTACTTTATGATTAATACTCACAGATTAAAAGGTCGACTAGTCCAAAGAGTGATTTATTCTATAAATGAGATCAGATTGTGTATCTCGAGTAGCCAATTATTCTCAACAGCGGTTATCTCAATATTATGAACTGAATGTTTGTGTCCTCAAAAAATTCATATGCAAAAATCTTAACCACCAGTGCGATTATATATTAGAAAGTAGGGCCTTTGGGTGGTCTAAACCAAAAATGAAATTCTAAGGCCCCCAGCCATCTGAATGGATCTCTCCTCTTAGCAAGGGCATTCCAAAGCTGACCTAAAACACTAGTTCAAGCCATGATGTAAAGGGGAGGTTTAACATGCCTCAGTGTACCCCCCTCACTTTTGGAATTGCTAGTAGAACAGACTCATTAAGTCTTATAAGAAATATTTACAATCTATTTTCTCTGAAGCTTGCTACCAGGAAGCTTCATCTTCATGATAAAACTATAGTCTCCACAAACCCATATTGTAACCCAGACATTCCTTTCTATTGATAATAACTCTTTCAACCAATTGTCAATCAGGAAATTTTTGAATCTGCCTATGACTTGGAAGCCCCCATTTTCAGTTGTTATGCCTTGTCAGACTGAACCAATGTATGCCTTAGATATATTGATGTCTCATGTCTTCCTAAAATATATGAAATGGAGCAGTACCCCGACTACCTTGGGCACATGTTCTTGGGATCTTCTGAGAGCTGTGTCATGGGCCAATAGTCGCTCATATTTGGCTCAGAATAAATCCATTCAAATATTTCACAGAGTTTGACTCTTTTCATTGACAATAATTTGGCACCAAATATATGGAGCCTCAGAGAAGAATCAGGGCTCCAAATTTATAACTAAGGTACCAGCAGGGACCCATTGAAGGCCTTCCCTGACTTTGAGCTTCTCCTCCAGTGGAACTGGTAAGCTCTCCTGAGCCCTAGCCTTTCCATTGGTTGTGCCTTCATTTACTCTGAGCATTTTTTCTTTTCTTCTAGGAAGCTATTGCTTAGGATCCTAATTCTAGTTCAGAGGTGCATTCTAAAGGGTCTTCTCCATTGCTTTTTCTCACAGTGAACATCCAACAAAATTAGCTTTAAAAGTCTTGTTCAGGAAGCACATTTAAGAACTGATCACTTCATGTTTTGAGCCCTGAGGTGCTAGATGTCCTGAGAGAGAAACTGAGACACATAAGATAGCAGAAACAATCAGTGATGACACACTATGAAGTCCCACTCACAGTCAGCACACTTGGATCCTTTACACTAAATTTTAGGCCATAGCTCAGTCCCAAGAAAGAAATAAAGAAAGAAAGTAAGAAAGAAAAGAGAGAGAAAGAAAAGAGAGATAGAAAGGAGGGAGAGAAAAAGAGAGAAAGAAAAAAAGAAAAAGAAAGAAAGAGAAAGAAAAGAAAAAAAGAGAAAGAAAAGAAAGAAAGAAAGAGAGAACAGAAGAAACAGAAAGAGAAGGAAAAGAAAAGAAAGAGAAAAGAAAAGAAAAAAAAGAAAGGAAGTGGGAAACAAATAATATACCTGAATGGCATCTCTACTTGCAAGTGTTTGTACAAAATGGACACATAATTGTATTTTGTGCATGTTTTAAACTGATAGACAAATTGCTTCAAGAAAAAATTCAGAGCCCAAAGGTTGACCTGCAGCTTCAGAATTTTTAGTTTCATTATTTCACTATTTTCTTTTCTGTCTGCTTTAAATCTGCTGTTACTTTTCTACTGAGACTTTTCAAAAAACTAAAAAATCAAAAAAACACTATTGGGATCCAACTTTTTTTTGTTTGTTTGTTTTTCCAAACCAGTGAGTTAGTATTAATATCACAGGGCTAGAGTTCTGAAGTAAAATCTATAGGATTTTGTTAATATGAGTGTGCATGTTTGTGTTTAGGTGTATGTACAGGTATTCTGTTATGTGTTTTGGCCACAGGTACTGAATTGGCTTAAAATTAAAGAGTACTCACAAATTAAATACTAATTTCAAATGCTTTTCAGGTTCATGAGACTTAAGTGCAATATTTAATAAATAGGCTGGCTTCAAAATTATTGGTAAAGTAATACTAGAAGGGTCTTAAGAATTGTCAGAATTTTTGGTTCCATTTTTTTGATAAGCAGACTCAAATTTACGCCTGCAGAATACTATAAGGTGTTAAAAATTCCCATAAGGTTTATGAAACTATAAACCCAGCCCAAAACAAAATAATCTTTGCTTGTGTAATTTCTGATAAATAAAACAGTAAATATTTTTGGTTTAATGAAAACAACTAAATCGTGAATTATTGGCAAAATACTCATATTTTTAACCTTAAGTTTCTTACTTATGTAAACATCTAAAATTCACAGGCTATAAAAATGGTTAACAGGGGGTATTCCTGGGCAAGAGAGCTGAATAGAAACAGCTCTGGTCTACAGCTCCCAGAGAGACCAATGCAGAAGGCAGGTGATGTCTGCATTGTCAACTGAGATACCTGGTTCATCTCAATGGGACTGGTTAGACAGTGCATGCAGCTCATGGAGGGTGAGCAGAAGCAGGGTGGGGCATCACCTCACTCAGGAAGCACAAGGGGTTGGGGAACTCACTTCCCTACCCATAGGGAAGCTATGAGGGACTGTGCCATGAGGGATGGTGCACTCTGGCCCAGATACTATGCTTTTCCAATGGTCTTCACAACCTACAAACCAGGAAATTCCCTCAGGTGCCCACACTACCAGGGCCCTGGGTTTCAAGCACAAAACTGGGGAGCCATTTGGGCAGACACCAAGTTAGCTGCAGGAGTTTTTGTTGTTGTTGTTCATACCGCAGTGGTGCTTGGAATGCCAGCAAGACAGAACCATTTACTACCCTGGAAAGGGGGCTGAAGCCAGGGAACCAAGTGGTCTTGCTCAGCAGATCCCAGCCCAATGGAGCCCAGCAAGCTAAGATACACTTGAAATTCTTGCTGCCAGCACAGCATTCTGAAGTCAACCTGGAATGCTTAAGCTTAGTCTGGGAAGAGACGTAGGCCATTACTGTTACTTCAGTAGGCAGTTTTCCCCCAACAGTATAAACAAAGCCATCAGGAAGTTCAGAGTACACCTCAGTGCTGCAAAGTCACTGTAGCCAGACTGCTTTTCTAGATTCCTCCTCTCTGGGCAGGGCATCTCTGAAAAAAAGACAGCATCCTCAGTCAAGCTTATAGATAAAACTCCCATCTCCCTGGGACAGAGCAATTGGGGGAAGGGGTGGCTGTGGATGCAGCCTCAGCAGACTTAAATATTCCTGCCTGCCAGCTCTGAAGAGAACAGCATATCTCCCAGCACAGTACTCAAGCTCTGATAAGGGATAGATTGCCTCTCAAGTGGGTCCCTGATCCTCATGCCTCCTGACTAGGAGACACTTCCCAACAGGGGTCGACACATCATACAGAAGAGTTCCAGCTGGCATCTGGTGGGTGCCCTTCTGGGATGAAGATTCCAGACAAAAGAGCAGGAGCAATCTTCACTGTTCTGCAGCTTCCACTGGTGATACCCAGGCAAACAGGGTCTGGAGTAGACCCCCAGAAACCTCCAGGAGACCTGCAGAAGAGGGGTCTCACTCTTAGAAGGAAAACTAACAAACAGAAAGCAATAGCATCAACATCAACAAAAAGGGTGACCATGCAAAAACTCCATCTGAAGGTCACTAATAGCAAAGACCGAAAGTCAATAAATCCATGAAGATGAGGAAAAACCAGCATAAAAAGGCCAAAAATTTCCAAAACAAGAATGCCTCTTCTCCAAAGGATCACAACTCATCACCAGCAAGTGAACAAAACTGGACAGAAAATGAATTTGACAAGTGTACAGAAGTAGGCTTCAGAAGGTGGGTAATAACAAAGTCTTCTGAGCTAAAGGAGCATGCTCTAACCCAATACAAGGAAGAAAAGAACCTTGATAAAAGGTTAGAGGAATTTCTAAGTAGAATAACCAGTTTACAGAAGAACATAAATGACTTGATGGAACTGAAAAACACAGCATAAGAACTTTGCAAAGCATACACAAGTATCAATACCCAAATCAATCAAGTGGAAAGAAGCATATCAGAGATTGAAGATCAACTTAAAGAAATAAAGTGTGAAGACAAGATTAGTGAAAAAAGAATAAAAAGGAAGAAACAAAGACTCCAAGAAAAATGAGACTATTTGAAAAGACTAAACCTACATTTGATTGGTGTACCCAAAAGTGACAGGGAAAATGGAAGCAAGTTGGAAAACACACTTCAGGGTATTATCCAGGAGAACTTCCCCAACTTAGCAAGACAGGCCAACATTCAAATTAAGAAAATACAGACAACACCAAAAAGATATTCCTTGAGAAGAGCAACCCCAAGACACATAATTGTCAGATTCACCAAAGTTGAAATGAAAGAAAAAATGTTAAGGGCAGCCAGAGAGTAAGGCCGAGTTACCCACAAAGGGAGGCCCATGAGACTAACAGTGGATCTCCCTACGGAAATCCTAACAGCCAGAAGAGAGTGGAGGCCAATATTCAGCATTCTTAAACAGTAGAATTTTCAATCCACAATTTTATTTCTAGCCAAACTAACCTTCATAAATAAAGGAGAAATAAAACCCTTTACAGACAAGAAAATACTGGGGGATTTTGTCACCAACAGGCATGCCTTACAAGAGACTCTGAAGGAAGTACTAAATACAGAAAAAAAAAATAGGTACCAGCCACTGCAAAAACAAACAAAGATGTAAAGACCATTGACACTATGAAGAAGCTGCATCAACTAATGGACAAAATAACCAGTTGGCATCATAATGACAGTATCAAATTCACCCATAACAATATTAACCTTAAATGTAAATGGGCTAAATGTCTCCATTAAGAGACACAGACTGGCAAATTGAATAAAGAGTCAAGACCCATAGGTATGCTGTATTCAGGAGTCCCATCTCATGTGCAAAGACATACACAGGCTCAAAAAAAAGGGACAGAGGAAGATTTACCAAGAAAATGGAAAGCAAAAGAAAAGCAGAGGTTGCAATTCTAGTCTGTGATGAAACAGAATTTAAACCAACAAAGATCAAAAAAGACAAAGAAGGGCATTATATAATGGTAAAGGAATCGATGCAACAGGAAGAGCTAACTATCCTATCTATATATGCACACAATACATATGAGCATGGTATTAAATGTTCATAAAGCAAGTTCTTAGAGAACTACACAGAGACTTAGACTCCTACACAATAATAGTGGGAGACTTTATCACCTGACTGTCAATATTAGACAGATCAAGGGAACAGAAAATTAACAAGGATATTCAGGACTTGAACTCAGCTCTGGAACAAGTACACCTAATAGACATCTATACAATTCTCCACCACAAATCAAGAGAATATACATTCTTCTCAGCACTACATAACACTCATTCTAAAACTGACCACATAATTGGAAGTAAAACACTCCTCAGCAAATGAAAAAAACTGGAAATTATAAAAAACAGTCTCTCAGACCACAGTGCCATCAAACTAGAGCTCAGGACTAAGAAACTCACTCAAAACCACACAACTACATGAAAACTGAACAACCTGCTCCTCAATGACTACTGGTAAATAATGAAATCAAGGCAGAAATAAATAAGTTCTTTGAAACCAATGAAAGCAAAGACACAGTGTACCACACTCTCCAGGACACAGACAAAGCAGTGTTTAGAGGGAAATTTATAGCAGTAAATGCCCGCAGGAGAAAGCAGGAAATATCTAAAACCAACACCCTGCCATCACAATTAAAAGAACTAGAGAAGCGAGAGCAAATAAAACAAAAAACTAGCAGAACACAAGAAATAATTAAGATAAGAGCAGAACTGAAGGAGACAGAGACAATAAAAACCCTCCAAAAAAAATCAATGAATCCAGGAGGTGATCCTTTGAAAAGATTAATAAAGTAGATAGACCATTAGCCAGACCAATAAAGAATAAAACAGAGAAGAATCTAATAAATACAATGAAAAATAATAAAGAGGACATCACCACTGATCCCACAGAAATACAAATTACCGTCAGAGGATACTGTAAACACCTCTATGGAAATAAACTAGAAAGCCTAGAAGAAATAAATTCATGGACACATACACTTTACCAAGACTAAACTAGGAAGAAATCAATTCCCTGAATAGACCAATAATAAGTTCTTAAATTGAAACAGTAATTAATAGCCTACCAACCAAAGAAAGCCAAAGACCAGAGGGAATCACAGCCAAATTCTACCAGAGGTACAAAGAGGATCTGGTGCTGTTCCTTCTAAAACTATTTCAAACTATAGAAAAAGAGGACTCCTCCCTAACTCATCTTATATGGTCAGGTTCATTCTGAGACCAAAACCTGGCAGAAACACAACAAAAAGAAAACATCAGGCCAATATCCCTGATGAACATCAATGTGAAAATTTTCAATAAAACACTAGCAAACAAAATCCAGCAGCATATTAAAAAATTGTCTACCACAATCAAGTTGGCTTCATCCCTGGGAAGCAAGGCTGGCTCAACATACACAAATCAATAAACATATTCCATCACATAAACAGAACTAATGACAAAAATCACATGATTATTTCAATAGTTGCAGAGAAGGCCTTCAAAAAAATTCAACAGCTCTTCATGCTAAAAACACTCAATATACTAGGTATTAACAGAACATATCTCAAAAGAGTAAGAACTATTTATGACAAAGCCCCAGCCAATATCATATAGAATGGGCAAAAGCTGGAAGCATTCCCTTTGAAATACAGCACAAGACAAAGATGTCCTTTCTCACCACTCCTATTCAACATACTATTGGAAGTTCTGGCCAGGACAATCAGGAAAGTGAAAGAAATAAAGTGTATTCAAATAGGAAGAGAGGAAGTCAAATTTTCTCCTTTTACAGATGACATAATTGTATATTTAGAAAACCCCATTGTCTCAGCCCAAAAACTCTTTAAGCTTATAAGCAAAAAGCATCCTGTGTAGCCAAGATAATCCTAAGCAAAAAGAACAAAGAAGGGAGCATCATGCCATTTGACTTCAAACTATACTACAAGGCTACAGTAACCAAAACAGCATTGCACTGGTACCGAAACAGATATATAGACCAAGGGTATAGAGCAGAAGCCTCAGAAATAACACACCTACAACCATCTGATCTTTGACAACCTGACAGAAACAACCAATGGGGAAAGGATTTCCTATTTGATAAATGGTATTTCATCAAAATTGAAAGACCTAGAGGAGCAAGATCAAAAAATCTCAAAAGCTGGCAGAAGACAAGAAATAACTAAGATCAGGGCAGGACTAAAGGAGATAGAAAACAAAAAATTCTTCAAAAATTAATAATCCAGGAGCTGTTTTTTGAAAAGATAAACAAAATAGAACACTAGCGAGATTAATAAAAAATAAAAGAAGAATAAAATAAATGCAATAAAAATGATAAAGGGGATATCACCACTGATTCCACAGAAATACAAACTGCCGTAAGAGATTATTACAAACAACTCCATGCACATAGACCAGTAAACCTGGAATAAATGGCTAAATTCCTGGACACTTGCATCTTCCCCAGCCTAAATCAGGAAGAAGTCAAAATCCTGAAGAGACCCATAACAAGGGCTCAAGTTGAGGCAGCAATTAATAGTCTGCCAACCAAAAAAAGCCCAGGTCCAGATGGGTTCACAGCAGAATTCTACCAGACATACAAAGAGGAGCTGGTACCATTCCTTCTGAATCTATTCCAAACAATCCAAAAAGAGGAAATATTTTCCAAATCATTTTATGAAATCAACATCATCTTGATACCAAAATGCGGCAGAGACTCAACAAGGAAAGAAAACTTGAGGCTAATATCCATGGTGAACATAGATGCAAAATCCTTCAATGAAATACTGGCAAACCAATTGCAACAGCGCATCAAAAAGCTTATCCATCATGATCAAGTAGGCTTCATCCCAGGGATGCAAGGCTGGTTCAACATACGCAAGTCTATAAACATAATTCACCACATAAACAGAACCAAAGACAAAAACCACATGATTATATCAATAGATGCAGAGAAAGCTTTCTACAAAATTCAACAGCACTTTATGCTAAAAACTCTCAATAAACTACGTATCAGCAGAATGTATCTCAAAATAATAAAAGCAAGTTTTATTTTTGCCCATACTGAATGGGCAAAAACTGGAAGCCTTCCCTTTGAAATCTGGCACTAGACAAGGACGCCCTCTCTCACCACTCCTATTCAATACAGTATTGGGAGTTCTAGCCAGAGCAATCAGGCAAGAAAAAGAAATAAAAGATATTCAACTAGGAAAGGAGGAAGTCAAACTGTCTCTATTTGCAGACGATATGATTGCATATTTAGAAAACTGCAGAGTCTCAGCCCAAAATATCCTGAAACTGATAAGCAACTTCAGCAGTCACAGGATATAAAATCAATGTGCAGAAATTACAAGCATTCCTATACACCAAGAACAGACTTAAAGGGAGCCAAATCATGAATGAACTGCCATTCACAATTGCTACAAAGATAATAAAATACCTAGGAATACAACTAACAAAATATGAAAAGGATCTCTTCAAGGAGAACTACAAACCGCTGCTCAAGGAAATAAGAGAGCACACACACAGGTGGAAACATTCCATACTCATGGTTAGGAAGAATCAATATTGCAAAAATGACCATACTGCCCAAAGTAATTTATAGATTCAACGCTATCCCCATCAAGCTACCTATGACCCTTTTCACAGAACTGGAAAAAACCACCTTAAACTTTGTATGGAACTGAAAGAGAGCCCACGTGCCCAGGTCAATTCTAAGCAAAAAGAGCAAAGCTGGAGGTATCATGCTACCTGACTTCAAACTATTCTACAAGGCTACAGTAATCAAATGTATGGTACTGGTACCAAAACAGAGGTATAGACCAATGGAACAGAACAGAGGCCTCAGAGGCAACACCACACATCTACAACCATCTGATCTTTGACAACTATGACAAAAACAAGCAATTGGGAAAGGATTCCCTGTTTAATAAATGGTGTTGGGAAAACTAGCTAACCATGAGCAGAAAGCAGAAACTGGACCCCTTCCTGACACCTTGCACTAAAATTAACTCCAGATGGATTAAAGACTTAAACATTAGACCTAGCGCATGAAAACCCTAGAAGAAAGCCTAGGCAAAACCATTCAGGACATAGGCATAGGCAAGGACTTCATTACTAAAACACTAAAAGCATTGGCAACAAAAGCCAAAATACACAAATGAGATCTAATTAAACTCCAGAACTTCTGCACGGCAAAAGAAACAATCATTAGAGTGAATCTGCAACCAACAGAATGGGAAAAATTTTTTGCAATCTGCCCATCTGTCAAAGGGCGAATATCCAGAATCTATAAAGAACTAAAGCAGATTTACAAGAAAAAAAAAAAAAATTCGAAAGTAGGCAAAGCACATGAACAGACACTTTTTCAAAGAAGACATTTATGAGGCTAACAAACATATAGAAAAATACTCATTATCACTGATTATTAGAGAAATGCAAATCAAAACCACATTGAGATACCATCTCACTTCCGTTAGAATGGCGATCATTACAAAATCTGTAGACAGCAGATGCTGGAGAGGATGTAGAGAAACAGGAACACTTTTACACTGTTGGTGGGAGTGTAAATTAGTTCAACCATTGTGGAAGACAGTGTGGCGATTCCTCAAGGACCTAGAAATAGAAATTCCATTTGACCCAGCAATCCCATTACTGGGTATATATCCAAAGGATTATAAATCATTCTATTGTAAAGACACATGCACATGTATGTTCATTGTGGCGCTGTTTACAATAGCAAAGACCTGGAACCAACCCAAATGCCCATCAATGATAGAACGGACAGGGAAAATGCGGCACATATACACCATGGAATACTATGCAGTCATAAAAAAGGATGGGTTCGTGTCCTTTGTAGGGACATGGATGAATCTGCAAACCATCATTCTCAGCAAACTGACACAAGAACAGAAAATCAAACACCACATGTTCTCACTCATATGTAGGTGTTGAACAATGAGAGCACATGGACACAGGGAGGGAAGCATCACACACAGGGGTCTGTTGGGGAGGACTAGGGGAGGAACAGTGCGGGGTAGGGAGTTGGGGAGGAGGAATAACATGGAGAGAAATGCCAGATATAGGTGATTGGGATGGAGGCAGCAAACCACACTGCCATGTGTGTACCTATGCAACAATCCTGCATGTTCTGCACATGTACCCCAGAACCTAAAGTGCAATAAAATATATTAAAATAAAATAAGAAAGTAAAGGAGTAAAAGAATCGCTACTCCATAGTCACAGCAGCAGCTTGGGCTGCTGAACTAAGGACACTTAGTTATTTCCTGATTATATTCTAAACAAAGTGTGGATTATTCATGAGTTTTCCAGGAAAAAAAAAGGTAACTCCCAGAACTGAAGGTTCTTCCCACCCCCTTTTTTTTTTAGCATGCTGATGCATTATAATTAGCGTAAAATGAGCCAGGAGGACTACTAGAGATCACCATCATCAATCTTTTCTCAGTTCTGGTAGGTTTTGGCTGGCTTCTTTACTGCAACCTGTTTTATCACCAAGGTCTTTGTGACCTGTATCTTGTACCGACTTACTATTTCATCCTGTGACATAGAATGACTAGTCTGGGAATGCAGCCCAGTGGATCTCAACATTATTTTATCAACCTGTGTACAAGATGGAGTTGCTCTGTTCAAATGCCTCTGACATAGCCTCTACTCTGGAGGAGGCAGTACACTTGGTGGGGCTTCCAGGAGAATGATTTGGGCATCATATATTAACCTGCCCTTAGAGTTTATACATGGTTTATAAGCAGAAGTCAATCATTCAGTTTCTGAGTATATCATCCACACACCTGTTCCTGGATAAGCATTTCTTTACTAGAATAAAGCTTCATAGACTTGTATAGAGCTTTTCCTTTTGTTGCTTTAATATAAAAAATTACAGACTCTCATTAAACAAGATTTATGTCACCTACTGTCAGCTAAAACTGTGGCAATCCAAGATTTGCAATAAAGTTGTTAATGTATTTCTAAGACCCCTAAGTCTTCCTTATTTTTTTTTCATTCTGGCTTTCTCTGTGCATTTATGTGTTTTCATTTGAAATGTAAATAGAAAAATTTCTTTCCCAGAGTGGTTAGGTTTAAACTTTAACATATTTAATTATCTTTTACTGACCAGATGCTTATATTAATTCATTCATTTAGGTGAGGCTATCAATTGCCAATGATCTTAACAACCTTGTTTACTTTGCTATAATGTCATCCCCATATCTTTTCAAGAAGAAAGAAGGTGACTTGAGGCTGTAGATCCAACTATATCAATAGATTATTAGTTGGTTTCCTCTTAAGTTTGATACAAAGCCTCTCATTTCATTCTTAAAATTCTATTGTATACATACAAATCCCTCTGAACAAATTTGGACAAGAAACCAATGATGATTTAGGAGTAAAAACTGTGGCTTGTGGTCATGCAATGTTTGGAATTGAAAATATGTGGTGGTCAAGTTTTGGCTAGATTTTGTTTGTCAAGTGGAAATGAACATGATTATCTTGCATTACTTATATCTACAAGGTCTTTTATTTATATTACCTCTCTATAATGTGGCTTTAAAGTATCTGCTGGAAATTGACTGAAGCATGTGACATTCTTTCTTTCTTTCAGAGTATTTGTTTTCTGTACAGGGAAACATGCAACCATGTCATCTTTTACAATCACAGTAATGATTATTGCAGTATGCATTTTCTCATAAAAAAGAAAATATGGGTCCCTCTGGTAATATTGCTGTTCAAAATATTTGCTTCCCTTCCCTAGAATAATTATATTTTAGAGCTCTTTCCTGTAGAAGGATTGCTCTTCTGTCCTCTTGAAGTTACAGCTGGATACAGAATTGTAGACCAAAATGTGAGTAGAAGTGACATGAGATATTTCTGAACAGAAGTTTGGTGAAAAAGTTTATAGTCGCCAACCTCTTCTCCCCATGTAAGAACTCAAGTAGAGGCTATCCACAATCTGTGTAAGCAAGAAATAAAGTGTTGCTTCAAGTCATTGAGATCCTTGGTATTGTTTGTTACTGTAGAAAAATATATACTAAACCAATTATTAAAACCCCTTTGATATAGCAATTACACTTCTGGAGATTTATTCTCAGAAATAACTTGACAAAGTGCATAATTATGCAGGAATAAAGATGCTGATCATATTGTAAAAAATTAGACAAAAAATTAGGACCCAAACTTATTAATAATTATTTCATTTATTGATAGCATACCCATACAGTGGAAAACTATGCTGCTATTAAAATTATGATGGCATGTATTTATACTATACCTTACATAAATCACATATAATTATGTATGTGTATACATGCACACACACACAAACATATCTGTTGTTAAATTCCATTGTTAAAGTAAATTAAAATGGAGACCAGGCTTGAAGACTCCCTGAGCAGTCAAAGTCAGATAGACCTCATGGGTGACCTTAACCTTGCTAGATTTGCAAACATAAGCAAAACTTAATTTGAGCTATTTTTAGTAAATGCGTATATTAAAGAAAAACAGATCTTAAGTTCAACTAAGGTTTTTGGTTAAGCAACCAAAAACCTTATAATTATACAACAATTATATAACTAAAGACTTTCTAATGGGATAGATCAATTAAGGTGACTGTCTAACTGTGATAAACCAAATATTTTCTTTGTTTTACTCTTGTGTTTATCCAAAAAAGCCTCCACCTTGTGTTCCCTTGGTGAAACTCCTAAGCCACTTCTAGGTTGGAGCTGCCCAATTAGTGAATTTCTGTTTCCTCAAATAAACTTTTTAAAATTTTATTGCACCTCAGTTTATCGCTTTAACATTGAATGTAAATGCATATGCATGTATATATGTGTGTGTATGTGCATAAAATGTGGAGGGATGTTCAATATTGCTAAGTAAAAAATGAGATTATAAAATAACACATGTATTATGATTCTGTTTTAACAAAATAATATATTCATCAGAAAGAATATATACTAAGAACCAAAAATACTTATAGAAATATAGTAAATTTATAATAAACATCAAAGATAGACCAAAAGTAGAAGAGAAATCATAAATTGTGCTGGTAAGGCTGAAAGACATGTGTAGACTAAAAAGCATCATGAGCTCTTAGCATTAACCTTTGAATAATGTGGAAAAGGTGTAGGTGTAAAACTGAGTTGTCAATGTTCTTTCCTTCTCTCCTAGTCACTGCCTTAAGAATCCAAGTCACAGATGCAATTTGGATGCAGTGCATTTTTTTAACACAATCCTAAAGATAAATAAATTGAATGTTGAAACTAAAATCAGATCCAGGATAATTTAGATTCAAATCAGAGTACAGTAAAATAAATATTCCCCAAAGACTTTGTTGTCCATTAGCAGAAACTTCTCTGTCTTATATACTCTTTATTGTTTACTGTTTACTTGCTTGCTCTTTATCCTTTATGTATTTATTCCCAGTTTCTAAACATAGAATCACAAAAGATATCCAATAAAATACTTGTTGAATAAGAAATTCCTCTAATTTTCTATTAAGCTATACTTACTTTTGAATTCTACGGGTTAATTTTTGATCACAAACACCATGCACATTAAATCTAGTGCTCGCCACCATGGCTTCTGCCTACCCTGTGCCTGTTTCCCCTTAGATTCTTTCTTCCTTTGCTCACTTCCAGATTACAGGAAAGCTGGGTGCTAGAGACTGCAATTCCAGGCTCCCATGACAGCTGGCTTCGGACTAGGACTGGCCAACAGGAAGCACAAGCAGAATATTTGAGGGCGAGCAAAGGAAAAAGCCAGGACGCTCCTTTCCCTCCTGTTTCTCCTGTGCAGCATTTTCCTGTATATCTCTGTAAATCCAGCTTCTACTCCATTAGGCCCATGGGATTCCAGATTCTAACAAGTGACTCTGGCTCTGGGATTCAAATAACATCATCCTCTCTTTTTGAACCTCCATTCCAGGGGTGTTGATGATTTCCTTCAGTTGCTAATTCTGGGTGGCCTCAGTCTTCTATTACTCATGTAAACAGTCCCCTGCATTAAGGTACCTACCATTGTAATTAAAGTGGATTCTGTTTTCCTGTTTGTACGCTGACATAAAAATGACTACAAAAGTATAGTTATCAATTGCTTAGTTTAGAATATGATTTGCTACTAAAGTGAGGGAAAATGATATTTGATTTATAGTAGTTTTTTGTTTTAATTTTAAAGACTTTGCAATAAAAATCAATTTTCAAGGGAAAAATCTCAACATTTTCTTTCTTAAAACAAAATTTTCTCAATAATTCAAAATTAACTTTTCCATGAGAGGTCATTTGGAGGATGGGGAAGAATTATATTTGTATGATTTTGAATAAGTAGAACTGTTCTTCCTTGTTTATTCTTAAGGTGCCATTGATGTTATGGACATTACTGAAATAGAGATGACCACCTTTCCAGTGACATGAGGCACATAGGTGTCTAGCAGATGTCAACTTAGGCAAGACCTTCAGTTTTCTTGTGTGTGGTCCTCACAAACTTGTGAAGGGTCTCATTCTAAGTCAAAGTCTTGGGTACTAACTGATCACCAACCTGGCTCTCCCTTTCTTTCCTTGAAAAAATTTGAATTCCAGTTCAAGGCCAAATATTCTAAGTCATGTCTGATATTAGCCATATCCATCCTGTGGAAAGGCTTCATTTTCACATTTTATTCTTGTGTTCCTTGAACTTCAGGCCATAATTATTGGGTTATCTCAAAAAGAAGTGAATTTCAACAGGCCTGAGAAATGCCCTATCCCTGTACACAGTTAACACTTACCCCACATAATTATCTTTCCATTAGAGTTGTGAATAGTGTGTGTCAGGTAAAACATTAAAAAATAAAGCATTGTTTACTTGCATTTTGAAAGGTTGTATTATATAATGGTTGAGACCTTGGGCATATGGGTTTGAATCCCTGCTTTGACATTTTACTAGTTCTGGGAACTTGAACAAATTACTTACTACCAAGTCTTTATCACATCATCTATAAAACAGACTTAAAAATTCCCAATACCTGCCAGGCACAGTGGTTCATGCCTGTAATCCAGGCACTGTGGGAGGCAAAGGCGGGTGGATTACCTGAGGTCAGGTGTTCAAGACCAGCCTGACCAAAATGGTGAAACTTCATCTCTACTAAAAATACAAAAACTAGCTGGGCATGGTGGCATATGCCTATAATCCCAGGTACTCAGGAGGCTAAGGCAGAAGAATTGCTTGAACCTGGGAGGCAGAGGTTGCAGTGAGCCAAGATTGTGCCATTGCACTACAGCCTGGGCAATAAGAGGAAAACTGCATCTCAAAAAAAAAAAAAAAAAATTCTCAATACCTAATGACATCTTTGGGGTTTAAACAAAATATTATGTAAAGATTTGGCATAGTACCTGGAACATTAGACCGTAGTAAACACTCAAGTCATGTAAGCTATGATGAGGATGATGGTGTTGGTGATGCCTATATAACACAGTCTAGTGAGGGGACTGATAAAAATAGCTAGGTGTGGCCTGGTATATTTTAAGTTCTTTGTAGAACTGGCATATATTTATTTATTTATAAGTGTATTTCTCTATATGAGTTTTTATATATTTGTTTTTTTGTAGCATGGAGACCACAGAATACTTAAAACATTTTCAGAAAAAAATGTTATAGCCAAATAAGGCCCTATTTTCTCTTGTTTTTCTTAAGTCAAGTAGGAATCTATTGAAGTGAAAAATAATAACAGAGCCAGTGTAGTGCTACTTAAAAGGTGAAAACTAATCTTGAGACACAGCACAGACATTCTCCTGTCTAGTCAGGGCATTCTTCTGGGTGTAATACAACGCAGGACAAACAAGTTCAGTCATGAGGAACCTCTTCTCTGTGCTGACTTACAGTAGGAGAGAAGAAAACGGGCAATTCTATTCCAATGGAGGGTATATTTCCCACTTTGTCCTTAATACTTCTCAAATTCTACCTGATTTGAAAAATAAAATAACCATTCAAAGACCTTACATTTCCTGAGTTCGGTCTGACTTAAATTTACATATTCTGATTTCCCACCCTGCCAGCCTCTTTTTCTTCATTTCATTTACAATTTAATCTTCCTTTTCCTTACTTCTTGAACTTTAAACAATGTCCTAAGGCTCTGACCTAGGTCCTCTTCATTTATCACCCTGTGCTTTCTTTTCCTAGGCAATCTAATAGCTAGACCCATAGTCATTCTTCCACTGACAACTCTCAAGTTTATGAATTTTATTCTTGGCTTCTGAGCTGAAACCCATATATTCAGCTAACATGCTTCAAATAGTATTTGTTACCCTCACCTACTCTAAATGGGTGTTCTGCGGACCCAGATAATCTGAAACAGGACTCAGTTAATTTAAAAAGTTTATTTTGCCAAGGTTGAGGATGCACACCCATGGGATACCCTCAGGCAGTCCTAACATGTGTCCATGGTGGTTGGGGCACAGTTTGGTTTTATACATTTTAGGAAGACATGAGACATCAATCAATATATGTAAGAAATACATTAGTTCGGTCTACAAAGGTGGGACAACTTGAAACAAAGGCAGGAAGACTTGAACCAGGGAGGGGGCTTCCAGGTCACAGGTAAAAGACAAATGGTTGCATTCTTTTGAGTTTCTGGTTAGCTTTTCCAATGGAAGCAATTAGATATACATTTATCTCAGTGGGCAGAGCGATAACTTTGAATAGAACGGGAGGCAGATTTTTCCTAAGCAGTTTCCAGCTTGAGTTTTTCCCTTTGGCTTCATGATTTTGGGTGCCCAATATATTTTCCTTTCACATTTCCCCCTCTCTCTCTCTTTTTTTTTTTTTTTTTTTTATATTGGTTCTGGCTCTGTAACCAGGCGCCAGGCTGGGGTAAAATGGTGCAATCTTGGCTCACTGCAACCTCTACCTCCCGGGTTCAAGCAATTCTCCTGCCTTAGCCTCCTGAGTAGCTGGGACTACAGGCATATGCCACCATGCCCAGCTAATTTTTGTATTTTTAGGAGAGACCGGGTTTCACCATGTTGTCCAGGATGGTCTCGATCTCTTGACCTTGTGATCCGCCCACCTTGGCCTCCCAAAGTGTTGGGATTACAGGTATGGGCCACCATGCTTAGCCTCTCCCTGTCTATTTTTTTAAAAAGTCTTTTGGAGAAAGCATTTTAGAAGAAAATGAATCTCTGGTCCTAGGTTTTATCTGATCTATTATGGCTAAGTTGGTTTATTACTCCACAGGTAGGTCTGGAGTTATCAGGAAAGCTCATTTTTAGAAGTTTATGAAAGTCTCATGTCCTATGAAGAGAAAATAGGGGGAGGAAGGGAGATAAACAACAAACCAAAGAGCAATTCTGGAAAATTAGTAAAGGCCACATTACTCTGAAGTCTACACATCAGTAGGCAGGCATGAAAGTGGCTTATGTATGTAAATAGGTTGCTGTTATCTTCTTCTGAAGTTTAGGTTGTCTGGCTTCAGTTTGCAGGGCTTTAAGAAAATACAGCTTAGTTTCCAGTGACTCCAAATTTAAAAGTAATGGGAAAAAAGAAGAGGAAAAAAAGGAAAACATTATTTTGAAGATTTTGACCCAAGATAAATTAGAATTCAGCCCAAACTGTAGAAAATAATAAAAGTTGAAAAACATTTAGGCAGGACTAAAATATAGCAACAGGTGTCCTATAGTTTTGAAGCATAATTTTTATCCCTCTAGTTTTCCATTTTTACTAAAAACAAATCATGGCAGGACCAATTTGCTTTTTTATAGTTGGCCAGATTATTTATGTAAAGTGCAGCAAGAATAATTATTTTTCACATAGGTTTTTTTAAAACTGGCTTTTATGGAACTTTGTTCCATAGAAGGAATTCAGATTAGGCTTTTTAAAAGTGGATCCCAGCCATGGATTTGTACCACCAAATACCTATGAGTTGGGTGAATTTCCTCCCCTCTTGAGGTTTTGAGATAAACCTGGTGTTTTGGGGTCTGCTAGAAAGTAACATTCTTTAATTTCCAGAGGTCCAAAACCCTGTACAGGGACACTGTACACAAAATATAAAGCCAGTTTTTCCAAGGGCTTTATTGGCTTCATAAGTCCAGTTTGATTCCTTAAAAGAAAGCATACCATTCCAGTCAAAGCCTTGGTAAAATAATCAGTTCCTCCAACTGTATCCTGTTACAAATGATAACAGATTCTTATTGCACTTATGCAAATAATGTATTGTTATACGTTAAGAATAGTCACAAATACTTTCCAAATTCTGGAGAAATCAGGTAGAAAGGAACAAATATGCCCCAAATTTTGTTTATAGGAATAAATTAAATTGTTAAAAAGTTGTCAATAGCTTAAAAGATACATTTCAAGACTCTGAAAAACAAAAAAAAAGGATCAGCCACATTTTAGGCAAAACATCAAAAATATTTGTTCAGTCCATGCAGTTAACTCCTGTTCTACTTGATACTCATGAATGTTTTAGCTCTCCATGAGTCCTAAAGTCCTTCCTCTATTCTGATGTCACAATTTCCAAAGTTATCAGAAACCTACATTCATGAGCGCCTGTTAGAGTTTTATAGCTGATTATAGAACCACCTTCTAAAGAGGACCAAAGCAAGACAGGAATTATCCATGGATGACAAAACATTTTAGGTCAGCCATAGACAAAGACATAATTGACAGGAAACATGTTACCTCTGTGTCACATAATAATTTTAACATAATGATTATTGTTATTCCTTATACTAAGACATATCAGAATTACAGGAGTTTCCCATAATTTTGGAACACATACCAATAACATATTTATACAAATACAGCCCAAAGAAAACTAAACACTGTTTCATATTAGACAATGCTTCCTGTATAATTTTTATACTAAATAAGACAAATGATGTCATTTTTGGACTTTAGGAAAAATAATATCTTAAAAGGATTAATTAGGTCAGAAAAAGACATAATTTATAATTTGATTTTGAAAAGTTTATCAAATATCAAATATTTAAAACACCTGATATCACAAAATAGGACTACAGGCCATTGTAGCTTGATAACTCAAGCATTTTTTTTTTTGAAAAAACAGAACCCTTAATTCTTTAAGAAGAGACTTAATTTTCCCAACAAGAATCCCTAATAAAAAGATGAAGTCAATGAAATTTGTTTTTCAAAATTTTATAATTTATAAAATTTTAATCTTGATCATAAGCTATAACTTCCATAAGCCTTTATAACCTTTATTAAGTAGCTGGTTAATGCTTCAATAAAATCTTGTAAACCTGACACAGGGCTCCATATGCTGGTCTTACATCAGTGTGCTTTGACATTGATGATGAATTTATAGAGAAACTGAACTTATTTTATCTCTTAAAATCGACCCTTATAATCTCAATGCCTGGGCCTTCCACAGTAGTCCCTGGGCCTTCAGGAGTTAGCTTTAATTTCTGGCCCTGTGTCTCAAGATTACAGTTCACTTTGATTGGCATCTTCCATGGGCCTGAAGATGAGGCTTTAATTGCTATCAATGTTTCAGGCTTGGCAGGACTTCATGTCCTTTTTAGACTTAGGAGTTAAAGCCTTGTAACTCAATGTCACAAGTACTTTAAAAGCACATACAGAAAAATACATGGATGTAGTAACCTTAATTTTTTTTTAAATTAAATCTCAGTTTTTCCCAAGCAAACCAAACTTATTAATAATGTCATAGACATTATTTCAATAAAATGTAAAACCTGTTAGGCTAGTTACCAAAAGGCAAAAAAAAAAATCTTCTGCAGTGTACAGAACATTATATTGGAAGAATACAATTTCTTTAGACCTTTAAGAAAATATATCTTTAAATGGGGAGAGAAAGCTGAAAAACAATGAGATGCAATAAAAGTTGAACTTGGGATTAAAAAAATTAAAATATCTTATAATTTATTAAGAGAACATCAACTCATTATTGTAACCAATAATTTGGTGTATAAGGGGTTTTTTTTTTTATATCAAGCCCAATATCCTTTTTTGTTTTATTGTATTTCTGTTAATAAATCCTCTTATTGTGACTTACACAGACCACGCATGACATGCTTGGGCTTTCTGGTTTGTCCCGAACATCCCTCTTTCTTAAATAACCAGTCATTTTAAAACTAAATTTATTGTACAAGATTCTTTCTCATATAAAATTATTTATCTTTAATCATTCTTACCACACAAAAAATACCTCTTTATTTTTATAAATTTCTTTACGTCTTTCTCATTTCCTGGTTCCTTTACCTTGTTTTTTATTTAATTTATTTGACTTTTGGTGCATACTATATCTGGCATTTCTCCCCATGTTATCCTTCCCCACTCTCCCCTCCCTCCCTACTCCCCATTGTCTCTCCCCTACCCCCTTCAACTGTCCCTTGTGTGTGATGCTCCTCTCCCTGAGTCCACGTGTTCTCGTTGTTCAGCACCCACCTATGAGTGAGAACATGCGGTGCTTGGCTTTCTGTTCTTGGGTCGGTTTGCTGAGAATGATGGTTTCCAGATTCATCCATGTCCCTACAAAAGACACGAACTCATCGTTTTTTATGGCTGCGTAGTATTCCATGGTGTATCTGTACCACATTTTCTTTGTCCAGTCTATCATTGATGGGCATTTGGGTTGGTTCCAGGTCTTTGCTATTGTACACAGGGCTGCAATGAACATACATGTGCATGTGTCTTTATAGTAGAATGATTTATAGTTCTTTGGGTATATACCCAATAGTGGGATTGCTGGGTCAAATGGGATTTCTATTTCTAGATCCTTGAGAAATTGCCACACTGTTTTCCACAATGGTTGAACTAATTTACACTCCCACCAACTGTGTAAGAGTGTTCCTATTTCTCCACATCCTCTCCAGCATCTGTTGTCTCCAGATTTTTAATGATTGCCATTCTAACTGGCATGAGATGATATCTCAGTGTGGTTTTGATTTGCATGTCTCTAATGACTAGTGATGATGAGCAGTTTTTCATATGTTTATTGGCCTCATATATGTCCTCTTTTGAAAAGTGTCTGTTCATATCCTTTGCCCACTTTTGAATGGGGCTGTTTGTTTTTTTCTTGTATATCTGTTTTAGTTCTTTGTAGATTCTGGATATTAGCCCTTTGTCAGATGGGTAGATTGCAAAAATTTATTCCCATTCTGTTGCTTGCCGATTCACTCTAGTGATGATTTCTTTTGCTGTACAGAAGCTCTGGAGTTTAATTAGATCCAATTTATCTATCCTGGCTTTTATTTCCATTGCTTTGGGTATTTTAGTCATGAAGTCCTTGCCTATGCCTATGTCCTGGATGGTTTTGCCTACATTTTCTTCTAGTGTTTTTATGGTGTTAGGTTTTATGTTTAAATCTTTGATCCAATTGGAGTTAATTTTAGTGCAAGGTGACAGGTAGGTGTCCAGTTTCTGCTTTCTGCACATTGCTAGCCAGTTTTCCCAACACCATTTATTAAACATGGGGTCCTTTCCCCATTGCTTGTTTTTTGCTGGGTTTGTCAAAGATCAGATGGTTGTAGATGTGTGGTGTTTCTTCTGGGATCTGTGTTCTGTTCCATTGGTCTATGTCTCTGTTTCGGTACCAGTACCATGCTGTTTTGATTATTGTAGACTTGTAGTATATTTTGAAGTCTGGGAGTGTGATGCCTCCAACTAAAAACATGTTCATCGTTTTAAAAAAGGACACACTTTTTAAAGCAATAATGTTTTCCTACAAAATATTTTTTGAAAAATATTCAAATAATGAAATATATATTATTTAATTTCATATATTTTTATATTTCAAATTAGGAGAAGTTTGTCTACAAGTATTTATCCCATTATGTTTACCAAATTATTTTAATTGTTTGACTAGATTATTCATGAAAACTTCAATAGCCATGATTTAAAATTACGAAACTGCCATTGTAAAATTATAACTGAGACAGTGACAAAGATATGACCTAACTGATTCCATCTTGCTTCTAACTTCCAAGCTGTCCTGTTCATTCCTGGACTTTGGGAGAACCTTATTTTATAGTTTAGCTTTGAAACAAAGACAATAACAGTCCTTTCCCAAAACAAATCTCCAAACTGATTGTGGATTCGACTGTCTAAAGCCACAAGATTAAAAGTTATGGTAATCTTACTAAATTCAAGTTGTAGCTATTTTTATTAAACCAATATCAATGTGTTATTTATTAAAGATTACACAAGAAAAGATTATTCTGTCTTGGGCCGGGTTTATAGTTTTGTAACCCCTTTGCTGAATTTTGATACCTTATAGTATTTGGCAGGGATAAGAATGAAATTGCTTGATTAATAAATGTAAACACAAATTTGGCCAGTCATGGTGGCTCAGGCCTGTAATACCAGCACTTTGGAAGGCTGAGATGAGTGGATCACCTGAAGTTAGGATTTCAAGACCAGCCTTACCAACATGGTGAAATTCTGTCTCTATTAAAAATACAAAAACTTAGCCAGGCATGCTGGTGCATGCCTGTAATCCCAGCTACTTGGTAGATTGAGGGAGAAGAACTGCTTAAATCTGTATGCCAGAGGTTTCAGTGAGCTGAGGTCACACTATTGCATTCCTTCCTGGGCAACAAGTGTGAAACTCTATTGCAAAAATAAATAAAAAGTAAATGCAAACAAAAATGTATGTTGGCAATTCTTAAGACATTTCTAATATTACTTTACCAATAACTTTAAAGCTACTTTTATTTTTTTTTTTAATTTTTATTTTTTACTTAAGTCACGTAAACTTCAAAAAGCATTTGAGTGATCTTTCCTTCCATTCCTGAAGGTGCCATCTACAGGTATTCAAAGTTCTTCCCTGGGCTACTTGGTACCTCTGGACTATTTTCTGAAGGCGAATAGGAGGGAAAAGCCACAAAGCTTCGTCTCCTTCTGCTCCTAGGTAGAAGGCAGAGAGACGCAGCCCTCTGTGTATGCTGCTCCTGTCATGGATAGGACTGACGATGGGAATTGGGAGCTGGGTTGTGGAGTGAGGACTGAATAGTTTGAGATTCTTCCTGTTCCTATTGCCAGAGAATTGACTGTCTGACTGACTACCAGGTCCAGGTTGTGGAGCAAGGGCTGGGACTTTCTGCTAGGTCTCTGTTATCCTTTGCTTTTCCCACTCCTTGCCCAGAGACGGCAGGCAAGGAGTGTGTGTGTATATGTTTTCATTTTGTTCTTCTCATACCTCTTGGTGGTTCTGAGTTTTTGACTTCTCTCAGGCCTGGGAGTATTTGGAAGATCAATCTGGGAGCACATGCAAGATCAAAAGAAAACCTAAGAAATTCATCAGGACATTCCTCATGTCCTGCGAGTTTCCTTGCAGTTCGCCTTCTTTTTTCTTCCATAGCCAGTTGTTGCCACTCCTTCAGTTTACTTTGAGAGTCTTTTATCATTGTCGTATGAATAATTTTATCATTGTCTCATGGATATTTATTTACATTCATAGGGAAGAAGCAAGAGAAATGATTTTATAGCATCTTGCTCTAGAATAGGAATCAGAATAATAATAATATTTTAAGAAAATAATTCTAGCTTGGCACATTGGCTCATGCCCTGTAGTCCCAGCTACTCAGGATGTTAAGGCTGGAGGATCACTTGAGCCCAGGAGTTCAAGGTTACAATGATCTATGGTCATGCCACTGCGCTCAAGCCTGAGTGACAGAGCAATACCATACCTCCAGAAAGAAAGAAGGAAAGAAAGAAGGAAAGAAAGAAGGAATGAAAGAAGGAAAGAAAGAAGGAAAGAAAGAAGGAAAGAAAGAAGGAAAGAAAGAAGGAAAGAGAGAAAGAAAGAGAGAGAGAGAAAGAAAGAAAGAAAGAAAGAAAGAAAGAAAGAAAGAAAGAAAGAAAGAAAGAAAGAAGAAAGAAAGAAAGAAAGAAAGAAAGAAAGAAAGAAAGAAAGAAAGAAGGGAAGGAATGAATGTAAAACTATTCATATGGCTTTATTCCCTATTAGCAGCATGATAGGTTATTCATAGGCTTTCTGAATTCTATTCACATGCTTCTCTGTTTCTCTTTTTTCTACCTGGGCCATTTTTCTTCTTCCTTCACAATCCCTCATCTTCTTTTCTCAGCAGTCTCTTACTTATCCATTAATTCCTATACATTTCTATCCATTAATTCCTATACAATTCATATATATTTGCTCTGCTCAAATATCATTTCCTCAAGAATGTCTTCTCTGCTGCTCCACACCGGATCCACTCACTCTATTATACATTCTCAAAATTACTCAGGTATCCATTTTCATCCATCACAAATATAATTAAACAAATGAATTGTGTAATCAATTGTTTAATATCTTTATTCATTACAGAATGTAAATTCTTAGAGGCAGGGCCTGGATTTATCTGTTTCCCCAGTGCATACCAAATATCTGAATATATAAAAATATTTTCTTACTTAAATCTTAAACATTTAATAAATATCTTAAGATTTTATATTTTCAGAAAGACTTAATTAATTAAATAATTATTATAACCATTTTAAAAGTTTAAGAAATTAAAAGTTACATGTAGTTAGGATGTAGCTGTTCTTTTTGCAAACCTTGGTCTGAGGCTTTCAGTTTTGGGACAGCGAGTTTGTGAAAATTTCTCTCACTCATAGGGAGAGGTCATAGTAAGAATCCTTCTCTTTCTGTTTTCATGACAAGTCAATGATTTAGTTTGAAAAAGAGGCATTCATTAATATATTTCACAATAATTTATTATAATCAACCAGATACAGAACAAGATGCTCGAGAAACACTGGTGAACGAGGTGAGCACACTCCTTCTTTGATAAAACTTATAATTAGAAAATATGGAAATTTTCTTCATGGGGAAATCATGTAGATCAACAACTGTGGTGTTTCTTACTTGAGAATTTGTTTTATTTTCTAATATTTCTAAGTTTTTCATATCTCAGAAAATAAAATTTCTTGAACAATGAAAACAGAGTTAAGAGAAAGGCAGCATGTTGGAAAAATGAAGTTGAGGTGTTCAGAGGCAGTAATTTTTCCTAATCTCTAGGGGATTTAGTGCATTCTGTTTGGATTAGTAGCTGTAATAATACAGGAAGAGGATCTCAAGTCACAATGCATTGCATAATGTTATTCAGGAAATCACATGTAAAATATAATGCCACCACCAATGTAAAGTTGCTTTTATTTCCTTAGCAGAGTTTATAAACTGGATTTTTGTTCCAGTAAATTCACTGCAACAGTAGTTGTAAATAGAGAGGAAGTAATAGTAATGGTTCCCTAGCATTTCCTAATATTAAATAAAACAAAACTCCAGACCCTTAAAGGTTGTTTTCTATCATGGTTCCTTTGGCAATAAATTCAGTAATAAATTAACCTTGGTTCACTTGTTTGCCAGCATTCCATGAGGAGAGTGAATTCCCACACTTCACTTTCTTGGTTTTGACATCTGAAAATGTGGTTGAAAAGCTGTTGAAAAATATGCTGATGCTCAGTATGCTTTTTGAGATTGAGATTTCAAATTGTAGTCTTTTTACTTTTGTTAAAATCATTATTACATTAACTGGGGGGAATATTTTATATTGGTTGTTTTAAGGGGAAAATGATCCAGTTTAGGATTACTTTAAGAAATCTCTGAATCTGCTACCATCTCAGTCAATCCATTAATTTAATGCATGAACAATTTGATTTCTTTCTGCCATTCGAGTTGACAGGTTGTGCAAATTTACAGGTTAAATGAAATCAGTTAATATTGTACAAATTTGTATTTGAAACCAGGATTATTGGATTTAAGGATAATAGTCACTCATTTCTTCTTCTCCACTTTAAGTTTAGTACCAGTGTTAGAGAAATGGAGGTCAAGGAGTCAACTAAACTATGTGGCTGAAATATATGACCACAAGTAGAATTCTTTCAATAAAATATTAAGATGATCTACTCAAGTATGGTTGTTTTAATGTCAGTATACAGATTATTTGACACTCCTTCAAAAAGTGAAATCTAATTCTGCTCTTCTTGGCTGTGAATAGATTCAATCACTTGCTTTTAAAAAGGAAAATATGGCAGACATGATAGATGATTTTTGACATTCAGCCATAAAAGTCGTTGTGACTTCTTCCATGCTCTTTATCATAGATTGAGCAGTCTTAGGGAAGGCAGTTGCCATATCATGAGGATACTCAACCTACCTTGGAGAAGTTCACGTGGTAAGGAATGCAGGCTTTCTGCCAATAGCTATACAAGGAACCAGCTTAGAAGCGGAACCTCTGAGGAGTCTGGTTCTTGATTAAAAATCTATCTGTAGGCCCTGTGTGGTGGTTCACACCTGTAATCCCAGCACTTTGGAAGGCTGAGGCAGGCGGGTCATGAGGTCAAGAGATCGAGACCATCCTGGCCAACATGGTGAAACTCCATCTCTACTAAAAATACAAAAATTAGCTGGGTATGGTGATGTACACCTGTAGTCACAGCTACTCGGGAGGCTGAGACAGAATTGCTTAAACCTGGGAGGTAGTAGTTGCAGTGAGCCAAGATTGCCTAACTGCACTCCAGCCTGGTGACAGAGTAATGCTCTGTCTCAAAAAAAA
>NW_016107659.1:2067875-2136124 GCF_001604975.1 Cebus imitator | reverse complement strand
AACTATGTGTAATTTTACAGGACTGACCATAAGAAATTACAAAGGTTTACTGAGCAAGCCTCATAGGGGAAAGCTGTCCTTCTTACACTAAATTTGATTCACAGGCAGTGCATTGCAGTCTCTGAATCAGGTTGCAGTCAAGGACTCAGGCCTGCTGGTGGGTCAAGCTCTTCACCTATTTGCATTCCTAAGTGTAGTGCAACATTCTTTCCTAGGACATGAGATTTGAGCCTGTAGGCAGAGGTCCTCTTCAGGTGACTCTGCAGAGGCCTCCGTATTAGAGAAGGAGAAGGAGCCATTGAAGACATTTTCTTGCTCTGACATGGTACTTGGAATTGTTCCACTCTTAGCCCTCCCTCATCACCAACCCTAGGGCCTATATAACCGCCATACCCTTTGGTTTGGGGCTCCTTCAACAGTGAGACAACCCCCATGTCCGTGTTAATTCACCTGACCCTTGACCAGTATGCCATTCCATGGGAGTAAATTGTAAGCAGAGACTTACTGCTTTCTCCATATTTTTACTTTTAATTATATTAACACAGTAGGTTTTAAGGACTTCACTATCATTTTTGTTCTGTTGCATTAATTGGATACCCCAACACCTGATAGCTTAGCAATTTTCCTCTCCAGCTGAACTGAACTCCTGACAATTTCCGTCCCAAGTCAAGCCTGCAAATGACTGCAGGCCTGAGCAACATTTTGACTATAATATAATGAGAAACCTTGAGTCAGAACCACCCAGTTGGGCCAAGCTCAGATTTTGGACTCTAAAAAACGTGTGAGATAATAAATGTTTGTTGTTTTAAGCTACTAAGTTTTGGGGTAATTTGGTTGCAGCAATACATAACTAATATAATCAGGAGAGGTTTGGCAAGAAAATTACTTAGGAAGGTATTAGAAAGGTTTCTCTAAGGAAGTAATAATTTAACTCAGCCTGGAAAGATACTACTAGCTAAGTAGATGAAGTAGGAAAAATGTGGCTAGGTCAGAGTTGTTCTAGCCTAAGGGAAATAACACATGCTTACCCAGAATTCCTGCCTCACAACTACAAAGCTTACATAACATAAAGAAAGCAAGGTGAGTCAAGCTCCTGTCTCCAAGGTGAAATAGGGACTGCATGATACATCCTACCTCTTGGCAAGAAGATTCCAAGGAGCGAGGGGAAAAGCTCAATTGTATATACTCAACTTCTCTCAATATCACCCTCAGTAAAGTCATTCATTTTTCCAAGAGGTAGCAGATAAATGGAAGGGAAATAAACTCAAACAGTGTTTAAAACAGGGTTCTGGTGAAGCTATTTTCCACATGTTGCTATAATAGTCAATATCCTGTGGAAAATTTACAGCTTATGATATCAACAATGTTCCTATGGGTCTTTGTCCATTAAGGCTGCTAGAACAAAATACCAAAAGCTAGATGATTTATGAAGCACAAATATTTATCTCCCACAGCTCTGGGGGCTGGAAAGTTCAAGGGCAAAGCCCTGGCAGATTCTGTGTCTGGTGAGGGTAAGCTTTTCATAGATGGCTCCTTCTTGCTGTGCCCTCTGTGGTGGAAGGAGCAGAGCAGCTTCCTTGGGCATCTTTTATAAGAAACTAGCTGAATCTATGAAAACTTTACCTTCATAACCTAACACTTTCTATGCCTCATTTCTACTATGGCATTGGGGATTAGGTTTAAACATATGAATTTTAAGGGGATGCAAACCTTCAGATCATAGCACTACAATATTTGGGGCACCAGTGGGTATGAATCTGAGCAGAGAGTAAAAGGAAACCTTTGGTAAGATTATGAGCATGTTCATCGTCAGGAATGAAATGCTAAATTTATTGCTGTTGACTCTTCTATTTAAAGCTAATTTATCTGTGGTCAATTCTTTGTTTTCTTTTGAGACACTAAAAGCACAGTAATTAACCTGAAGGAAAAAAGAAAAGTGTGAATTTCCTAAATGTACCTTCATCGAGTTCTTTACATCCTCCTGCTCTCGTCTGTCATAGTACCACATTGAGCTATTAATTCATTATATTCATTTAACAAATGTTTATTCAGGGACCACCATGTGTGGGACTGTTGCTAGGCATGATGGAAGCCATGCTTCACAGATTAAAAATACATGATTTCTGCAATTACAAAGTTTAGAGTGAGGACAGCACACATCAATCTAATGATTATAACAAATAAGTATAAAATTGCATTTCCACTGTGATAGCCATTAAAAAAGGGAAATTACTTAGGTCAATTCAACCAAAATCTGAAAGGCAAGTAGGAGAGTCAGAAAGGTCTAGATACGGAACAAGGTATTCAAGCATAAGGTGGTACCTTGTGTGAATGCCACCTTGCAGGAAGTAGAATGATGTGGTTAACCATGAGGGATAGATGTAATCTAATTGTGTCTAAACCTAATTAATAACTAGCTTGAGGGTTGATATGGCTTTTCCAAAAATTCTATTTTTCTAAACAGAAAAAAAAAAAAAACGGACCTCAGTAATGGAAATTAATTTTCCTAGAGTATTCGATTAGGGTCATGCCAGCTATTGAAAAAAATGAAACCAAAAATTTCAGTGGCTTAACATAATAGAAGTTTATTTCTTGGTGATAAAATTCAACTAGTCCACCAAGAGTATTGCTGCTTAGTGATGACCTTCCACATAGTGTTTCAGGGACTCAGGATTTTTTTATCTTATGGCTCCATCATTCACTAAGGCCCAACAGGTGGAGAAAGACAGAGTGAAGAAGGTTGACCTACTTCTTTGAAAAAACAGGCTTATAAGTAACACATATCATTCTGCTTATATATTGTTGGGTGTGAACTAGTCATGTGGCTGCACCTTTATGCAAGGGGTACATTCTTTGGAATGTACTCACTGCCTGGGAGGTGGCTCCAGCAACAGTTATAATATTAAAGAAGAGGGGAATACATTTTTAATTTTTTTGGACAGCTAACATCTTTGCCACACTTACTGAATAAATGCAAACTGCTGATTTGTAAGACACACTCTCAACCTTGAATTTAATCACTCTCTAGGCAATCGTGAAATTTTCAAAACAATATATTGACTTTTAGCCTAAAAAATAAACATATACCATTGGCATTTTCAAGATGTGGGGATCTTCATAATTACAGATATTTTAATGATTTTTCATAAGAGAAAAAAATGAAATTTGTTAGGATAGCTTTTCCTGCTTGGGGACAGGTCTTTAGTAATTTTTTAAAAATACTGATAAACTAATTATGTAGACAAGTCCTAAATCTAATAGAAGTGAGTGCAGTGAACTTTCTTAAATAAACCTTTCCTTTCTAACTGCAAACCTCTGGTTGGAACAAAATATTAAAGAAAATTTGGATGTACCAAAGGCTCAATTTGAGGTATTTCATTTTTATCATTTTGAAAAACTCATCAGCTAATGTGAGCTTTTTTATGGTACATTTTATAATATTTTTCATGGTCAAAATTTTTAGTAGGAAGTACCACAGAAGTGTGTTTGTGTTTGATCTGCTTAAAATGAATTTTAGAAATCAGATCAGGAGGCGGGAGAACTACTAATGTAGGAGAAATGATTGCCCACTGCGCTGTCCTAGCACTGGACTGAGTGGCCAATATAGTGCTAGCTTCAGAAACAATGGGAGTAGAAATAATATCTGATTCATCCATTCACATGTGGAAAAACAAGAATTTTCATTTCAGTCTAAGAGTGATAAGGCACCAGGTGCTGGGAATCCTGATATGATATACATAAACTTAAATTAGCCATAAACTGTCATACCTCTATGTGCTTTGTGCCTTCCATAACACCCTCTGGAGCTGATATTTAGCACAGTTGCAACACAGCAATAGAGTTATAAAGTTAAGTGCTACAGAGATGTTAGGTATGTGCAAATCCATTGCTTAAATAGTCCTTCAGCAGTTAAGTGTGCATAACACTTAAAAACTTCCACCTGACTTTGAGGTTATGTTGCTTCTTGTTCTCCTATTGATTGATTGTCCTCTAAGTACAACCCTAACATAATAATACCTATGAATAACATTTTTGACTAGGTGAGATCGGCTATTATATAATCTAACTACTTTTCACCACCAGAGGTTGAAATCATCTAGAATCTTTGACTAGCTTGGAGCTCTAGGATTTTTCTGATATGTAATCATTTTATGACTTTGACCAAATTTCTTATCCCTTTGAGTCTGCTTCTTTATTTGTAAAATGGAGATAAAGATACCTGTGCTTGTCAGTGTTATGAAACTCACATGGGCAATTTATAAAGATTGAGATTAAGTTTCATAAATCTTAAATGCTCTTCAAATATAAGTTAATGCCCTTATTTGGCTTTCTCTTCCTTGTCTCTATAATCCACTCCAATCTAGAGAAATACAGATCTAAACCAATGGGATTAAGCCTAAGTGAATATGGTTCCTAAGATTAAAAAACTTGTTATATATTTCTTAACCTTGAAAATCTTGATAGATTGGCCAGCTATCATAGTTTTCCAAGGATTTTTTGAGTTCTAGCACTGAACGTCCAGTCCTGCTAAACCACTCAGTCCTGAGCAAAGCCACCTTAAATCCTCCTGATTGTGAGAATACCGAACAGAGAAAGTTTTTCATCCTCTCTTATTAATATAAACTGTCCCTTTGGCTAAAATGTCTTTGTCATATGAGTCCATTTGTTTTTCAGGGTATGTATTATCTCATACTTTGAATGAAAACAGTATACAACACAGTATACAATACAGTATATTTACATTATGACATGAGACTTTTACACAGAGATATGTATTTAATCCTTTGCTTTGACATTTAATAGATATGATAACTTCCACTCAGCACTTATTATGTTTAATTGAAATTGTTTAACCATCTGTCTCCTTTATCAGGCTCAAACAGGAATCTAGTCATGTTTATCTTTTATTCTCTATCATCTAGCATGCTGACTGGCACACTAGAGGCACCTAGGAAGCATGTGATTAAACTTCCACATGTCAACCTCAACTCTACTACAGTCAGGTTTTTGGTGATCTATAAAGTATATGCAATAAAATCTTCATTAGAGTATAAACTATAAAGTATAATAAAATTTGTTTCAGAAAAGACTGATGTTAGTATGTAATAAATCTACCTTTTCAATTTGTCTTATAGTCTACCCTGTCTCCTAGATTCTTTATTTAATCTTTAAATATTAAATTTGTACTTCTATCTAAGAATTTATGTCATTTATTGTATACATAAATGACCATGGGACAATGTGAAACAGATCAGCCTTGTAGTCACCTATAAATTAATATCATCATATCTAAATATATTAAGAAACATGGATTTATTTAAGTTCAGTCCAGTTTATTTCCTGGAAGACTTTGTTCAACAGTCATCTATATTAATTTTGTGCAGTGGTAGGAAACCCAATGAAACTATAATAACTAAGTATTCATTGCCAAAGAAATTGTCTATATTGCATTAGGACCCATAGTTGTCTCCTCTACTGTATTTCTATTTAGATGTTCTCTTATCTCATCCAGGGTTTGATCTTGGTGGTTTAGCACAGATAAAATGCCCTATTTAGTTTCTCCTGGTTTTGAAAACCCATCAAGAACTCAAAGCAGCATAATTGATTACGAACAACAGTATTTGGCTCTGGATACAGATAAACAAGTTTTTTGTTTTTGTTTTTTGGATTATTCTGATAGTACAATGATGTGGAACAGGTGGCTCTTAAGTTTCTTCTACTGGATACAAATGTATGAGATCTTCAGTAACTGGCTCCTCTTTTGTTTACAATGATCTTAAATAAGGCTCTGGGCAGTGAAGAATATTTCAGAACCAAGCCTTCCTTTTACCCTCTAGATTTCATACTACCTCCTTTCAGAGATACTTTGGGTGGGAACATGGCATTTGGAGTATTTATCATTGCTGCTGAATTGAACAAGTCTTTTAGATCATGGACTCCAAAGAAGATGAGAACATGAGTGAATTGGTGTAGACAGGAAAGGACTCTTGAGATCACCTTGAACTGAGGTTTGTAAAAGCTCCAGTGAAAGGTAGTGGGGCTGACAAAAACAAGTCTACCTGTGTTTCTGCCAGGTTTTGATATCAGGATGGTGTTGGTCTCAAAAAATGATTTGGGAAGGATTCCCTCTTTTTGGATTGTTTGGAATAGTTTCAGAAGGAGTGATACTAGCTCCTCTTTGTATGTCTGGTAGAATTCTGCTATAAACCCATCTGGACCTGGGCTTTTTTTGGTTGGTAGGCTATTAATTGCTGCCTCAACTTCAGGCCTTGTTACTGATCTATTCAGGGATTCAACTTTTTCCCAGTTTAGTCTTAGGAGGGTGTAAGTGTCCAGGAATTTATCCATTTCTTCTAGAT
Source organism: Cebus imitator (assembly GCF_001604975.1). Taxonomy (NCBI): domain Eukaryota; kingdom Metazoa; phylum Chordata; class Mammalia; order Primates; family Cebidae; genus Cebus; species Cebus imitator. The sequence goes on along the minus strand of NW_016107659.1, from coordinate 2,129,765 downwards.
TTACTGGTTTATGTGCATAGCGGTGTTTTTAGTAATATCTGATGGTAGTTTGTATTTCTGTGGAATTTGTGGTGATATCCCCTTTATCAATTTCTATTGCATCTATTTGATTCTTCTCTCTTTTCTTATTAGTCTGGCCAGTGGTCAATCTATTTTGTTGATCTTTTCAAAAAAGCAGCCCCTGGATTCATTGATTTTTTGAAGGGATTCTTTTTTGTCTCTATCTTCTTCAGTACTGCTCTGATCTTAGTTATTTTTTGTCTTCTGCTGGCTTTTGAATTTGCTTGATCTTGCTCCTCTAGTTCTTTTAATTGTGACGATAGGGTTTCAATTTTAGATTTTTTCTCACTTCTCATGTGGGCATTTACTGCTATAAATTTCCTTGAAGACACTGCTTTAAATGAGTCCCAGAGATTCTGGTATGTTGTGTCTTTGTTCTCATTGGTTTCAAAGAACATCTTTATTTCTGCCTTCCTTTCATTATTTGTCCAGTAGTCATCCAGCAGCAGGTTGTTCACTTTTCATGTAGTTGTGCAGTTTTGAGTGAGTTTCTTAATCCTTAGTTCTAATCTTATTGCAATATGGTCTGAGAGACTGGTTGTTATCATTTCTGTTCTTTTTCATTTGCTGAGAGAGATTTACTTCAGGCCAATATCCCTGATGAGCATTGATGTGAAAATCTTCAATAAAGTACTGGCAAACTGAATCCAACAGCACATCAAAAAGCTTATCCATCATGATCAAATCAGCTTCCTCCCGGGGATGCAAGGCTGGTTCAATATACACATATCTATAAACGTAATCCATCACATAAACAGAACCAAACTCAAAAATCACATGATTATCTCAATAGATGCAGAGAAGGCCTTTGACAAAACTCAACAGCCCTTTGTGCTAAAAACTCTCAGTAAACTAGGTATTGATGGAACATAACCCAAAATAATAAAAGCTATTTATATAAAAGCTATTTATGACAAACCCACAGCCAATATCATACTGAATGGGCAAAAACTGGAAGCATTCTCTTTGAAAACTGACACTAGACAAGGGTGCCCTGTCTCATTACTCCTATTCAACATAGTATTGGAAGCTCTAGACAGAGCAATCAGGCACAAAAAAGAAATAAACGTTATTCAATTAGGAAAAGAGGAAGTGAAATTGTCACATTTGCAGATGATATGACTGTATATTTAGAGGACCCCATCATCTCAGCCAAAATCTCCTAAAGATGATAAGCAACTTCAGCAAAGTCTGGGGATACAAAATCAATGTGCAAAAATCACAAGAATTCTTATACACCAATAACAGACCAACAGAGAGTCAAATTATGAGCAAACTCCCATTCACAATTACTACGAAGAGAATAAAATAGCTAGGAATACGACTAGCAAAGAACATGAAGGACCTCTTCAAGGAGAACTACAAGCTACAGCTCAAAGAAATAAGAGAGGACAGAGACAGATGGAAGTTTTTCCATGCTCATGATTGGGGAGAATCAGTATTGTGAAAATGGCCATACTGCCCAAAGTAATTTATACATTCAATGCTATCCCCATCAAGCTATCACTGACCTTCTTCGCAGAACTAGAAAAAAAACAACTTAAACTTCATATGGAACCAAAAAAGAGCCCGCATTACCAAGACAATCCTAAGGAAAACAAACAAACAAACAAACAAACAAAGCTGGAGGCATCAAGCTACCTGACTTCAAAATATACTACAAAGCTACAGTAAACAAAACAGCATGGTACAGGTACAAAAGCAGAGTTATAGATAGACCAATGGAACAGAACAGAGGCCTCATATGTAATGCTATACATCTACAACCATCTGAACTTAGAAAAACCTGTCAAAAACAAGCAATGAAGAAAGGATTCCCTATTTAATAAATGATGTTGGGAAAACTGGCTAGCCATATGCAGAAAGCTGAAACTGGATCCCTCCCTTACACCTTCTACAAAAATTAACTCTGGATGGATTAAAGATTTAAACATAATATCCAACACCATAAAAGCCCTAGAAGAAAACCTAGGCCATACCATTCAGGACAAAGTGATAGCCAAGGACTTCATGACTAAAACACCAAAAGCAATGGCAACAAAAACCAAAATAGACAAAAGGGATCTAATTAAACTTCAGAGCTTCTGCACTGCAAAATAAACTCATTAGAGTGAACTGGCAACCAACAGAATGAGAAAACATTTTTGCAAACTACCTGTCTGACAAAGGGCTAATATCCAGAATCTACAAAGGACCTGAACAAATTTACAAGAAAAAAAAAAAAAAAACATCAAAAAGTAGGTGAAGGATATGAACAGGCACTTTTGAAAAGAAGACATTTATGCAGCCAACAAACAACAAACATGAAAAAAAAGCTCATCATCACTGGTCACTAGAGAAACACAAATCAAAACCACGTTGAGATACCATCTCACTCCAGTTAGAACGGCGATCATTAAAAAATCAGCATTAAAAAATGCTGGAGAGGACGTGGAGAAACAGGAACACTTTTACACTGTTGGTGGGAGTATAAATTAGTTCAACCATTGTGAAAGACAGTGTGGTGATTCCTCAAGGATCTAGAAATAGAAATACCATTTGACCTAGCAATCCCATTACTGGGTATATACCCAAAGGATTACAAATCATTCTATTATTAAGACATATGCACATGTATGTTTACAATAGCAAACACTTGGAACAAACCTAAATGCCCATCAAGGATAGACTGAATAAAGAAAATGTAGCACATATACACCATGGAATAGTACACAGCCACAAAAAAGGATGAGTTTGTGCCCTTTGCAGGGACATGGATGAAGCTGGAAACTATCATTCTCAGCAAACTGACACAAGAACAGAAAACAAAACACTGCATGTTCTCACTCATAAGTGGGTGTTGAACAATGAGAACACATGGACACAGGGACGGGAACATCACACACTGGGGCCTGTTGGGGGGTTGGGGGGCTAGGGGAGGTATAGCAAGGGGTGGGGGATTGGGGAAGGACAGCATTAGGAGAAATACCTAATGTAGGTGACAGGGGGATGGATGCAGCAAACCACCATAGCACATGTATACCTATGTAACAAACCTGCATGATCTGCACATATACCCTAGAACTTAAATTATAACAATAAAAAAAGAAAATGGTGATGAAAGAAATTCTTGTCATAAAATATTGTTAGATATTTTCAGTTCAATTTGTGTTTTTAAAGTGTCTCTCAATCATTTATTTTTAATTATTTATGATTCTCATTTTGTGGTCTTATGTGTGAATGCAAAGAATCAAAGATGTTAAAAATTAAATTTTGCTATCTTGTACAGACATTGTGAAGGACAGTTATGTGAAGAATAGATGACTTCTGATTATCCGTTTCTTTCTTTTGCTTATTAATCCACAATACCATTCAAGCATAAGCAGTGTATAACTTTAAAAGAATATGCTTTGTCTTAGCCTTGGGACTCTCGAATATAGTTATGTACACACTCTTACTCTATATGTGCATATAATTGAGTTATTTCAAGTCTAACACATTAAATATACAGTGAAATTAACAAGGTGACAAAACAAGCATGATAATCTGTTCAAAAAAGTATAGTCCAAACAAACCAATGTAAAGTAATAAAGAAATCCTGAATGAAGCTCATGGATGTCGTAATCCACAGACAGACATGTGGCCAGCTCTGTCTCATACTTGACTCTAAAGTCATCAGCAGTAAGACTGGCATTGCTGATCTGCAGAATGATATGGGCATTGTCCACAGTATTTGTGAAACTCTAAGCCCTCAGGTCCTCGACAGTCTTGAAGCAATGGCCCCAGTCTCTGACCTGGGGTCCCTTCTTCTCTAGGTGCTCCCAGATTTTGCTCTCTAGGTTCCTTCTCGGTCTCCAAGCTCCTCATTCTTTCCAGGAAGGAGGCCAGGCAGTCATTCAGGCTTTGCATGGTCTCCTTGTTCTGGATGCTTCCCATTCCTGCCAGACCCCTGGCCATCCCCGTGGCCAGGACCCCGACCCCAAGCTGCCGCGGAACCTGGTGGAGCGAGACATGGAGATCTGGGAACCAGAGTCCCCAGCGCTTGCATAGACGCTGGCAGCGCTGGAGACCCACCAGGTGCAGTAGGTGGGCAGCTGGACAGAGCCGCGCGACCAGTAGTTGGTGGAGAAGGTGGAGCAAGTGAAGCCCATGCTATCTGAGGAGAAGAGCAAGAGGACAGGACTCAGCCTTTGTCGACTGAAATATATTTTCATAGATCAGGATGTAATAGTTGGAGGTGGAAAGCAGCTCATGGGCCCAATTTTTCTTACCTTTCATAATAAGAATTTAGAAGGTAGTATCTAAGATTGATGGAATAGGAAGCAAGGCTTTAAGCATATTATTTAGAGTTATTAAAATAACCAATAGAAGAAAACATGTCTTAATAGACCATGCAAGATTAGGTGGGAAGTTTGTAAGTAACTAAAGTCTTATCTTTTAAATGAGAAGCTAATGGATACTAAAGACTATAAATCAAGAAATTAATGTAAAAGTCTATTATTGACATTATGTTCATAACCATCATATAAACTACAATTAAAAATGTTGGAAAAAGATTTTCTCTGAGCGTGAGACAGGTGGGAGTGAGATAGGTCAGATGGATGAAAGACTTACTGTTAATATAATAGCTCTTTAATATTTTCAGACCTGCGTTTGAAAGTTTAAAGTTAAAAAGTGCATCTATATATAGCTTGATTCCACCACTACAATGAATACATAGACATCTTTGTACATCTGTACAAACAAGATTAATTCCTAGAATTGAACTTGTAATTCTTATAGAAACTCCATAGCTACTTTCTAAGAAAAGCCTTGTTTTAATTTACATTTCAACCAATATCATTTGAGTGCTTGTATTTTCTCAAATGCTGGCCCAAATTAAGTAATTTAGATATTTGATCTATCTGATTAATAAAAATTATATCTCACTGTTGTTTTGATGCTCATTATAAATTCCTAAGGAAGCTGAATAATTTTTTCATGTGCATTTTGGCTATAAAGACTCTGTGAATAATTTTCCTATTATTATGATTTTCCTGTTGGTTGTTAGAATTAGTTAAATAAATTATGGTATTTCTGTATAATAAAATAATACTATTCTAGCATTGATAATGATGGAGAAATCATCTGAATAAAATGTGAAGATTATTATAGCATATTATTAAGTACAAATAATGTACAATGATATATAAATTATAATTTCACTTTTCATTTGGATAATAGATATGAACAACCACTATCAAAATGGCATTTTCTCTTCTAGCTCCTATCTTCCACAATTTGAACTTTCTTCTATATTAATTCTTCCTCTTCCATTGTTTTCTATCATTCCTTCATGTTACATCTGCATCAAATATGTGTTTAGTACAATTATATACAAAGATCTAGTTGAAAAAAATAAATTTACATTTCATTTATGCCTTACAATTAAATTATTTTTTGTTACTTGCTAAATCTGTACTTAGTAATAGATCTTTCAAAACAATCTCCTTGTGCAACTCATATTTTAGCCTTAGCGGGCACTGTTGCTTAGATTGGATCTTCTGAACTGCCTTGTGCCTCAGAATCACTTAAAGAGCTTTGTAAAGTGTATAGTGTTCCAGTCCCAGCTATGGAGAATTAGATACAAAAAGTCTGGGGTGGGCTTTAGAGACTATCTTAGTCAGTTTGGGCTACTATAACAAAAATATTATTTCTTATAGTTCTAGAGTCTGGGAAGTCCAAGCTCAAGGTTCTGGCAAATTAGATTTCTGGTGAGGGCCTTATTCCTGAATTTCAAAGTTACACCTTTTTGCTGTATCCTTTCATGATAAAAAGAAAGATTATCTCTCTCATATCTCTTCTTATAAGAACAACGATCCCATTTATTATAGCTCCATCCTTATAGCCTAATTACCTCTCAAAGGCCCCATCTCTAAATACCCTAACACGCTTCAACATAGAAATTTTGGTGGGACACAATCTTTCAGGACATGGCATTCAGGTCCTGACTCATCAGAATTTGTGTCCTTCATATATGAGGTCAACAAGCATATGAAAAAATGCTCATCATCACTGGTCATTAGAGAAATGCAAATCAAAACAACATTGAGATACCATCTCAAGCCAATTAGAATGGTGATCATTAAAAAATCTGGAGACAACTGATGCTGGAGAGGATGTGAAGAAATACGAACACTTTTACACTGTTGGTGGGAGTGTAAATTAGTTAAACCATTGTGGAAGACAGTGTGGCACTTCCTCAAGGACCTAGAAATAGAAATTCCATTTGACCCAGCAATCCTATTACTGTATATATGCCCAAAGGATTATAAATCATTCTATGATAAAGACACATGCACACATATCTTCATTGCAGCACTGTTTACAATAGCAAAGACCCAAAACCAACCCAAATGCCCATCAATGATAGACTGGACAAAGAAAATGTGGCATGCACACACTACAGAGCCATAAAAAACAATGAGTTTGTGTCCTTTTTAGGGACATGGATGAATCTGGAAACCATCATTCTTAGCAAACTGACACAAGAACAGAAAATCAAACACCGCATGTTCTCACTCATAGGTGGGTGTTGAACAATGAGAACACATGGACACAGGGAGGGGAACATCACACACTGGGGTCTATTGAGGGGCTAGGGAAGGGACAGCAGTAGGTGGGGAGGTTGGGGAGGGATAATGTGGGGAGAAATTCCAGGTATAGGTGATGGGGTGATGGAGGCAGCAAACCACCTTGCCATGTATGTACCTATGCAAAAATCCTGTATGATTTGCACATGTATCCCAGAACCTAAAGTGAAAAAAAAAAAAAAGAATTTGTGTCCTCACATGCAAAATACATTCATTTAACCACAATAGCTCCAAAGTTCTTAGTTAGTATCCATATCAACTCTAAAACCAAAAGTCCTAAATCTCATGTAAATATCATCTAAATCAGATATGGGTAAAACTCAAGGTGCAATTTATCCTGAAGCCAAATTCCTTTTCAACTGTTGAATACACGAAGCCATATAAGTTATGTACTTTCAAAATACAATAATGGGACAGACATAGAATAGACACTCCCATTCCAAAAAGAATTTATGACTAAGGCCTCAAAAGTGCAAGCAACAAAAACAAAAATAGACAAATGAGACTTAATGAAACTAAAAAACTTCTGCATAGCCAAAGAAATAGTCAACAGAGTGAACAAAAAAATTGCAGAATGGAAGAAAATATTTGCAAACTATTGTTTAACGGTGGACTAATACCCTGAATTTATAAGCTACTCAAAATAACTTTAAAAAAAAACCACGCCACAAATAATCCCCTTAGAATGAGGCAAAGTACATGAATAGACATTTTCTTTTAAAAGAAAACATACAAATGGCCAGCAAGCATACAAAAAAAGCTTAACAAAGCTAAGCATCAGAGAAATGCAAATTAAAACCACCATGAAATATCATCCTACAACAGGCAAAACACTATAAGATTTCTCAAGGAACTACAGATAAAACTACCATTAGATCCAGCAATCTCATCCTTGGGAATCTACCCAGAGGGGAAAAAAAAAAGATCATTATACCAAAAAAAATCCTGCACCCATATGTTTATTGCAGCACTATTCATAATACCAAAGACTTTTTGATTAGATAAAGAAAATGTGGTATATTTACACAATGGAATATGTTTTAGCCATTAAAACAATAAAGTCATGTCATTTGCAGCAACATGCAAAACTGGAGGCCATTATTTTAAGTGAAACAACTCAGAAAGAAAAACATTGCATGTCACTTTTAAGTGGGAGCAAATAATGTATATATCTGAACATAAATTGTGGACTCATAGACATAAAGACTTGGAAAGTTGGAAGTGTGAGAGGGGATAGATTATAAAAAATTACTTAATGGGTGCAATGTACATTATTAGAATGATGGACAATAAAATCCTAGGCGTCATCACTACACAATATATCCAAGTAACAAAACTGCACTTGTACCCCTTAAATTTATTCAAAAAGTAGGAAAGAAGGAAGAGGTACTGGTTCCCCAGCAAGTCCAAAATCTAGCAAGGCAAACTTCATGAGATTTCAAAGCTCTGGAGTAATATTTTTTGGCTGAATGTTTTCTGTCTTCCAGAACCACTGAGGTGGAGGTCCTGCCCATGAACCTCTCTGCTAGGTGGGAGTCATTCCTCCAGGACTCTGCCAGGTGGGTCCTCACCCCCAAGGCTCTGGGTGGCTTTGTGGTCCACACTGACTCTAATATCTTTATCAAATGATCAATGCACCACACCCTTAGTGATCTCTTTCAAAAATGCTTGCTCACCTTTAGCAATATGAGCAGGCTGGGAAATGTCCAAATCTTTAAGTTCTGGTTCTTTTTACCTAATTATTGCATCTTCAATTCTTTCCTCTCCTCTTGCAGTGTGCTATAAATAGTAAGGAGAAACCAAGCCACTCCTTACACACTTTGTTTATAAATCTTCTCAGCAAAATATCCAATTTCATTCTTCATAAGTTCTACTTTCCACAAAATACTAGGAAATAAACACAGTTCAGCCAAATTTATTGCCGCTTTATGATAAAGATTACCTTGTCACTTTTCTCATTTCCATCTGAGACCTATTCAGAAAGGCCTTTAACATATCTTTTCTACCAACACTCTATTACCTGATTATTAATGTAATCTCTAAGAAGATGAAATAATTTTCAACTGTTCTCCTTTTTTTTGATGAGCCTCAGTGATCAGAACCTCCTTAAAACTCCCTTAATTAAAATATTGGCTTTTTCTAGCATGTATTTAAAAATCTTCCAGTCTTTACCCATTACCCAGTTCTAAAGGTTACTCAGTTCCAAAGCATTTAAAACTGCTTTCATAGTTTTAAGTATTTGTTACAGTAGTATTCTACCTCTTCCTGCTACCATTTTTTTTTTAATATTAGTCAGGACTCTAGAGAAACAGAACTAATTGGAGATACAGACTCAGCTCTTCATATTCCTATGTTCTGCATCTCTGGATTCGCTCAACCACAGATTGTATGTATATAAATAATATAAATATAAATGGATGATTGTGTCTATATTGACTTTTATTTTCTTGTCACTATTCCCTGAACAACACAGCATAAAAACAATGTACATAGCATTTGTATTGCCTTAGGTTATTATAAGTAATCTGAGATAATTTAAAGTATACAGAAGGATGTGTATAGGTTATATGCAAATACCATACCATTTTATATGAGGGACATAGGCCTTTATGAATTTTCATATTTATGGAGATTCCTGGAACAAATCCCCTGTAGATACTGAGGGACACACATGCATATGCATATAATTTATTATAAGGAATTGGCATATATGATTACATAGACTCAAATGTTCCACAATCTGCCACCTGCAAGTTGGAGACCCAGAAAAGCTGATTGCGTTGTTGTGATAACTGAAGGACACATGGTGTAAGTCTTGGTCAAATGTACAAGACTGATGACTCAGCTCAAGCAGTCAGACAGGTAGAATGAATTCCTCCTTCCCTTTCACTTTTGATTCAGACTATCAATGGATTGAATAATGTCCACCTACACTGGAAAAGGCAATCTGCTCATCAATGCGAATGTTCGTCTCATCTGGAAACACCCTCACAGACACTCAGAAGTAGCGTATAATCGGGACACTCTGTGCCCCACAGATGAAATTAACCATTACAGAAACATATTTTTTGAAGTTTCCCAACTGGTTCAGATCCATAATAAGTTTGAGAACAACTTATTAGAACTTACTAGTAAAAAATTACTTCATAAGTGTATTTAAATGCTTTTAATATATTTGAAGATTTAACTCAAAATATTCTTTCTCTATTTCTTTAACATATGTGTCACTATTTTTTAATTTTGGAGGCTGAGCAACCCTTCAAGATATTTGAATTTTTTATACTAACATATATTGAAATATACACAATAATCCAAAGATCTAAAATGGTCCACAGTATATCTGTATTGATTTATCCATAATGAAATTATCTAGTACTTATTTAAATTTAAAGACAAGCTTAATGAGAATTCTAAAATGAATTAGTTCTATTTTACTTGTCTTCCTAAATGCTCATTTCAAGGAAGTTGGTCTATCAGTATGAGCTCATACTGTTCATCTGGAGAATGAAGAGAATAGATGCCACCCACCCTACCATATGGCAGATTCCCAAATCCTCCCAAATCCACAAATTCAGTTGTGAGGTACACTTTCCCCAGCACCTCTCTGGTTTCTTGTCTATGAACCTGTAATCATACTCCTGTCTATGTTTTTCCTGGAAGTAAATAACTTTGTTTTCTTCATGTTGGTATCTTCACCACAGTGTCTAGGATTCAGAGGCACTAAATACTTTCCTATCCCTGATTTCTTCATTTTCGGTCCCTATCATTGCTACCATGTTTTTAATTTCCTTAGGCCTGCTCCTAGTCAGTGGTCAATGGGTACTTTGCTAAGATTTGCAGTGCTGTGGATCCAAGTAAGGGAGTTCTTAGAAGACAGAACATTGTCTGCCATGTCTTTCGTTTCACTTTCACTTAGCATAATGCCTGATTCACAGTAATAACCAATGTGTGCTAAACTGAACAGAAATTAACTCTACATTAGAGAATACATTCTATAAATTTTCAATTTAAAAATAGATATAAATAATGTAATGATTTCAAAATTAATTTGAAAACCATTAACTCAGAGTTGTATGGAAACTTTTTAAAGATTTAATATTATTGAATAAAAGAGAGACTGTACTATGTATCTTCTAACTTTTTCTAAAAAAAATTATCTTAAAAAACACAAAAAACTACTTTTTATTACTCATTTCCATACTAATTTATACTGTCTCTTTACAGATGGAAACAAAGGATTAGCCTATAACATATTCCTTAGGAGTCACTGCTTATTAATTACCTACAAATTATTAAGTATTACTAAGAGTGCATGAAAAACATAGATTTCAACTTCGAAAATATATATTTAATACATTATTTTTTGCAAATTATTTCTTCACATTCAGATGGCTATGTTTCAAATTGTGAAACAGCAGTAAAAAGAAATACAATACTAGTTATTGAAAAACAAAACGACGTCAACACATTGAAACAACAGACCTTGCTCCATGTTATGAAAACCAGAAGCCACCGAAGAAATAACATTGATGGGATTTGATGACAACAGAAAGTCACTTAGCTTCTGGTTCCTATAAGTTCCAGCCTGCTAACTTTTGATTTGAGAAACCTAACTAATCACATTTATCATAAAGCATTTTAAAGTCAATACCAATTTAAATAAATAAATCAAAGAGAATTTCTGCTAAGGAAAAATTGATCATAACAGTGAAGTTTTGAAACATGAAAATGAAAATGTATAAATATTTTTGGCCACCACATAATCTTGTGTGCTGTAAATTTTTCTAATGGTGTGGTAAGTGTGAAATTTGACAATACATTTTGGAAAAAAAATAGTTTAGCTAATTTTAAAATGCCCATATAATCTTACAATGTCTAAGGTTTATTTTTTACCGAACACACGCACAATTGTGAGCTTTACTGCTAAATAGCTCTAATTAGGTAACAGTAAATTAATCAATCAAAAATATATTTTAAGTATGATTTTCTGAACATACAAAAGGAAGATGGTCAGTTGGCTACAAGAGTAGGTTTGTTAACTTAGAGTCATATACTATGGAACAATAATCCAAGCATTAGAAATCTATTTTTCTCAATAAAATATTTCACCTGTGTATCTCCACTTGACCAAGTTTGAAGTTGGGTGAATATTTTACATTTACTTTAAGGGAAAAGTATCTTAATTTAGAAATAAGTTTATTATTTTTTCATGTTGATTAGTCAATAAAATTTTATAGTAGGAATTCTCATCAGGATATAAAATCATTTTCTAAAATTAATGGCAAGTGCTCTCTTAATACTTGTGTAAATTATTAAAGACTTGGATGTCAAATCCATTTTTGCAAGGACATTATTGAATTATTTAAATAACTAAAATCACTTGACAGTGGGGATGGACCATTTAAAAACATATCTACTTGATCCTAAAATCATGTATAAGTTCCTGAGAATGAGGTTTAATGCATGTTAGTCATTTATTTGTCAACCAGAACGCATCTGCACTGTTTCAATGCTTAATTGCCTCCTCTGTGGAGCCAATTATCTGTTAACATGAAATAGAGTTTTCCTACTGAATTTCCAGATTTGAAGTTATGATGTCTGCAATTGCCAATTCTATTTTAATTTTATTAAGTTTTTGAGGTGGAGTCTCTTGCTATCCCTGGGCTGGAGTACAGTGGTACCATCTTGGCTCATTGCAATCTCTGCCTCCCGGGTTCAAGAGATTCTCCTGCCTCAGCCTCCCAAGTAGCTGGGATTACAGGTGGATGCCACCATGCCCAGCTATTTTTGTTTTTTGTAATTTTAATAGAGACAGAGTTTCACTATGTTGGCAAGGCTGGTCTCAAACTCCTGACCAAAATTTGTCTCCTTACCCCAGCCCTTCAGAAATGAATATGATAATGACTAAAGACTCTTGGTTCCTACATGACTGGTGTGATTAATTATGGTAACACAAAAGCTGGAATGGCAATATGATACCAACAGCTTATGTGGCTGCATTGTAATAGGGATGGCAGCTGAGAAAATAGTAATTCAAAAGCATTATTTGTCTACATTTTGTGGCATGTCTGACAATTACATGGCATGGTATTTCCTGACAAGTTGAGATGATTACTGTCTTTTTATTATACAAAGGGAGGAGTACTTTTGGAATTAGGGATGAGGAAAAGAATTATGGAGCAAACATTCCTCTCCTACTGAGCTTTAGCCTGGGAAATTTTATTTTTAATAATTCAAGTACTGGGGATATTTTAACATTTTTACAAACTCAAGTAATGTATTTATTTGAAATATTTAAATTTAAGCTTGCAGACTTATAGATTTAGCATTATATTTCACAGATTTTTACTTTCTCCTAGTAAACTGGTATCTGAAAAAATTAATAGTACAAATAGAAAAGTATTTTATAAGGTCATTCCTGGAATGTTTTTCTTATGTTATTTGAAATAATTCAGAAGTTGTTTAAACCCTGTGGCTCCTGGTAACTGTCATTTGTTTACCTCAAAGAGGCACAAGCTTTTTTTATGAATGTGTTTTACAGCAACTTCTTTCAACCACAACTGAATATATCCTTCACTTCTTAGGATGATACAAACACTTCTTAGTTTGAATCTTTCTGGATCTAAAGTTGCTTGATTTAAATGTGGTGTGCCTTTTATTTGTGATTCTAGATTCCCAGGAAAAGATAGTGGGTCTATGCAATTTTACCTACAGAATGCCTACAAGGCCTTTGTAAAATGAGGAGTCAGTAATAGTAATTAATGACAACAATTTCTATTTTTCAGTCTCATTACTACTTTCTAAATATAAGATGTCTATACTTTAAAGAATCTCACAAGTAGATTGGAAATGTGAAAAACTAACCTGTCTTCCTAATGGCCATCTTAGAAACCACAGATAATTTAAATTCAATTAGGTCTAATCCAACCAGTTTTCTTTAATCAAGACCATGTGTAAACTAAATTTCCTTAATTTAAATATTTTTCATTTTACTTTGCCCTCTTCTAAAAAGACTTAAGGTAGATAGTAAGATGCACACCAAAATGGTTAAAAAGGGGATATCTTAGTTCATTTAGTGTTGCTACAAAGGAATCTCTGTAGCTCACTAACTTATAAAAAATAAAGGTTATTTGGCTCATGATTCCCATAGCTGGAAAGTTCAAGTTTGGTCTACTGCATCTGGTGAAGGCCTCAGGTTCCTTCTACTCCTGGCAGAAAGCAAAAGGGAGCTGGATTGCATAGAGATCACATGGCAAGAGAGGAAGAATGAGAGAGGGGGAGGCACCAGATTTGTTCAAACAACAAGCTCCTTTGGGAACTAACAGAGCAATATCTCAGTCACCCCTAGGGAGGGTATTAATTTATTCATAAGGAAACTGCCTCTGTGACCCAAACACCTCCCACTAAGCCCCACCTCCAACATTGAGGAACATATTTCAACATGAGATTTGGAAACATGCAAACCACAGCAGAGGAATGGGGGAATGAAGGTGAGAAAAATAAGACAAAACCACTAGTTTGATTAGCACACCACTAAGCTGTAGGGACACTGTCTCTTTTCTAGTGACAGAAAATAGATACATCATTAAGATTTCTGGCATACCCTGAAAAGCACAGAATTATGGTTGATTAACCATCTCAAAGGGTCTATACAATAAAACAAAAGCAATTACTCAGAAGAGTAAAACATTCCTCAGCGTTGAATCTGGAGAACTATTTTGTTGTTTGTCCTCAGGTGCCATGTGTTAAACCATGTTTTTCACAACATTATTTTGGGGTATACAAAAGTGTGCTTCAGGAAGCTATTTCTTATAATGTTCCTCAAAGTGTATTAGAGGTACCACATTATAGAATAATTCAGAAGAAAAAAAAAGAAAAAGTTTTTTTAAAAAGTACGGGATGGTAAAACATGATTTAGGTACAGAGTTTTTTTTCTCATAGTTTGGCTTGATTCATGGATAGAATAGTGTATTTAGAAAAATGTATCTTTGTAGTCACCACCTGACCTCAAAATGCCTTATGGTACAATGCTGTATACATAGGAAAAATCTGATATCGAGGTAAAGTAGTAGTTAGAAAATGTTTTAATTATATGTTTATTCTAACATATATACATTTTGAAAAAATTCAAAACAATAAGGCCTACATAAGTTAATGTCCTCTTATTAACATAGTTTCCTTGAGGTTCATTTATATTTTCACATATGGCAGAATTTTCTTTTTTTCTTTCAAGCTAATTTAGCTTGGAAACTTAAATAGTGTAGGCTGGAGTTTTGAACTGAAACATCCTATAACAAGATTTTAAAATTTGAAGAAGTAATGGCTAATTTGAAGTAATTGTGGAACAATTGGGAATTAGCTTGGGAGAGAGAATGGCAGCAAGGTCAAGAGGAAAAACAGAAGCTCCTTGCTAGAGGGATTCTTTAGGTTCTTCCAGTTCAGTTTTCTATTTCCCAGCATAATCACGATTAATTCTTAGGAAAACAGGGGTATTTTTTTTTCTTACAAAGCCCTATATCTGAGAAAAATCACAATTTTCACTTTAGCACCAAGAAAAAAATGTATACAAAGAGTAGAGATGTAGCAGCCATTGACTCCACAAAGACTTAGCAGAGAAAAGCATGCAATTAGAACAAACAAAGAAAAAGCTCACGACTTAATTTGCAGCAGTTAGGGATCCTCCCTTTACTGATGAGCAATGAGGCAATCTATTATTAGCATGCAGTGAAGTTTGGCACAAAATTTAATTCAAGGCATTAGAGGACTTTGCTAATTGCCTGCTTATATTTCAGGGGTACTAATGTGGCTTACAAGAAACCAGAGCAAACTGATTGATTTCAGGTTTAAATTTACTTGCCTTGGACACTAAGCTTAAATTATCTGGGGTTGGAAGAAAAACAGTGAGAAAGATATACTGACATGCTTATAAATTGCTCTGACCTTCACTACATGCTCAGCACGTTAGCATTACTCAGTGCCCAGTAGCCAGTTTAGTAAGCCTCAAGTACCAATAATTACTAGTTATTAAACCCTAATTGTGTGCCAGACATTTTGCTAGGTGCTTTATAATCCTTCTCACTAATATTCATATGCTGGGTTGAGTAGTGTGTCCCCCAAATTATGTCTACCTGGAACTTCAGCCTGTGACCTTATTTGAAAATGGGATCTTTGCAGATGTAATTAGGTTAAGATGAGGACATACTGGATTAAGGTGGGTCCTAATCCAATAACTGGTGTCCTTATATGAAGAGAGAATCAAGACACAGAGATACGCATGGGATGAATGCCACATGGTAACGGAGGCAGAGAGAGTGTACTGATGACCTTCTATGAGCCAAGGGTTGCCAATTGCCACCAGAAGCCAGGAGAGAAGCATGGGATGATTTCTCTCCCAGGACCTCCAGAAGGAACCAACCTTACAGGCACCTTGATTTCAGGCTCTGGCCTCTGAAACTATATAAGAATAAAATTTTATTTTTGTAAACAATCCAGTTTGCAGTAATTTGTTACCTCTGCCCTAGGAAACTAATGCAATTCACATTTTCTCAAGGTACGTATCAGTTTCTCTTTAAAAACATTTTTTTACAATATAACCCGACTAAAACTTGTGCTGTCTCCACTGTCTTTTAATCAATCTCATTAAACAGCGGAGTGTAACAATTAGGTGATCCAGTGAAAAAAATTATCCAAAAATTTATGCTAAGAGACCACATGTACTTTTTCACTTTAATTCTAAGAGGAATTGTTTCCAACAGGAAGGTGACTGCCACTTCAAGATGGTCATTGCTACTTTGTCAAAGCCTGTAACCTAGGTGATAGCATAATAGGGATGGCTTTGGTGACTTCTCACCACATTAAGGCTCCTGTGCTTGCAGGGAAGGAGATTATAGATATTGGAAGACTGGGCAATGCAAGGAATGAGTCTGTGCATTCTGGATCAGATGCCTGGAATAATGTGTCACAGGCTACTAGGGAATGAAGGGAAATCCAGCATTGACAGCTCCTTTGTTGATGCTAAAGAATCTGAGGATTACCATGAACAAGTCTGGGAAAAGTCAGGAGTTTCAAGTAGTACAAAAAAAGTCTGGTTATCAAAATGGGCACTGATTAGGTCATGGGCAGGACAGAATAGAAGAAACCAGGAATGGAAACTGGCCTTAGCAAAAGGTACAAAATCAGCCATGAGGCACTCAGACCTTGGGCACTGAGCTTAAATTATCTGGAGTTGGGAGAAAAACACAGTGAGAAAGTTACATTGACATGGATGTAACAAACAGAAGCTGGCCTGGAGAGAAGTAGTGTATAATACTAGACACTCTGAAGAATCCAGATGCTTGCCAACCTGGAGGATGAAGACAGCAAGTAGGTTGGGCAGATCAGTGTCAAGAGATTCATGACAGATGGACACATCTAAATGGAAACAGATTGAATCTATGGTAGGGGGTCAAATATCAGAAACTCAATCTAAATTCTCAGGAACAAATAAGAAGAGCTCTTGTTTTTCATCCCCTCACTAAGTTCTAGGTTTCTGGTAAAAAGTAAGAGAATATTTTACATGTTCAAGGGTTCTCTGCAGAGTGACAAAAAACTTACTCCCAGGTCCTCCCCATTAGAGAAATTTTATTTTATTGATATGGCACTTAATTTATATATGCAGTTTATAGATGTCTTAACATTTCTGCCAGAAGGTATGCTCCTTTTGGTATTAATGGATATCATTTTTGAGCACCTACTGTGTCCCAGGCATTCTTTGTTAGTACTTTATATACATTATAACGTCATTGTTTCTTTTCAATGCACACAATCCTGAAGAGTTTAAGATGTGGGGAGATAAGTAACTCATTTACAGTCACACAGCTAGAAAGAGACAGAATTAGAAATTAAACTCAGGTAGTCAAATTTCACATTCAGTTTTTGTTGCCGTTGATGGTGTTTTCCCTCCTATTTCCCATGCCTTATTTATTGCTACCAATTCACAGTCCTTACTGCAACAGCAAGTTAAATGATCTGATGAGGATTACTTAGTTTTCACACAGTAGTATAGCCTGTGCTGCTTCCTAGAGTTTGCTCTTTCTGGCTGGGGATTTGGCAATGGTGGAAAACTACATCTTCTAGGGGAGCTCATGATAAGAATGAAGTAGAAGAGGCAGGAGTCCAATGAGTCATTCTATGTCATCAGGCACCCAGAACTGCAGCTGTGAAGGAAGAATTGTTTGCCTTGAGGCTTATACTTTTCACAAGGGCAAGGATTGGTGTTAGAGTGTGAACTACACAAAACAGAGAATCAGAATCTATTTAGGAGGGAGTGCCTCACAGAGGATAAAATAAGATTTCAGAACTATGTTGACTCTTTTTCTTCCATAAAACTTTACCTAGTAAACTCCCATTCAATGAAATGGTGAAACCCCAACTCTACTAAAAATACAAAAATTAGCTGGCTTTGGTGGCGCTTGCCTATAATCCGAAGTATGCTTGAACCCAGGAGGCAGAGGTTGCAGTCAGCCGAGATCAAGCCACTGCACTCCATCTTTTTTTGTGTGTGTGTGTGACAGAGTCTCACTCTGTCACACACAAAAAGATACACCTGTATTACATTAGCAGTATGGGATAGTTGGAGAATCAAATGCGTGTATAGTCACCTAACAGGCATCTAAAGCCTGAACAAATTACTTCTCCTTTTGAAAGTCGGTTTTTTTCATCTGTGAAATAAGATAAAATTTACCTCGCTGTCAGGGTGAGAGAGTTATGTTTCCATGCTGGCCCATGGAAAGCATTTGGAAAGTTGTTGCCCTCTTACCTTGATTACATAGTATTTTGAACTGTGTGCATTTCTTTCCAATTAAAATATGAGTTCTCGATGTTAGAATGGATGGTGGTCCTCACTTTTTTCTACTCGTTTACCAAGTGCCTAAAGAATTTATAAAATAAGTTATTTTATAAAAAGCAGTAACTTTGTATATTTATGATTAGTTCATTCATACAGTTGTACCTGGGTAAAGTGACCTGAAGAACTCTGCACCACTTAGGACTAAGAGCTGTGATTTGGAATTGACTTTCTCATGTAGTGGCTGTGGGTAAGACAAAATGTCAGTTCATTTTCTGTTGCTATAACAAAATGCCACAAACTGGGTAATTTGTAAAGAAAAGAAATTTTAAGTTAACTGTTCTGGAGGCTGGAACATCTAAAGTTGAGGGGCTATATCTGGTGAAGACTTTCTTGTTGTGTCATTACGAAGTGGAGAGCATCACGTGATTAGGAGTCAAGAGTCAGGGAGAGCTTGCTTTTACAACAAAGCCACTCCTGTAATAACAAACACACTCCCCCAATAGTGACAATAATCTATTCAAGAGGATGGAGAGATTATGTTTTCAACATATGAAAATTTGGAGGATGCATTCAAACCATAACAACAGGGAAGCAACTCTTATAGTCTCACCTATTCAATCCAGATATTTAGTTAACTTAGAATGTGGTACTGTTTGGGGAATGTTGTACCTATGAATTAAAACCAGATGCAGTTCATGGTGAAGGTGATACATGCAAGTATTACAAGATACTGTAGGATTACAACTTACCCTACTGCAAGTTTGGGAATTTGGGTTTCTGTGAATTAGGTGATGAGAGATTGTTGAGAAAATGTTAAGCTGTGGAGAAATGTTAAGTTTATGAATATTGAGAAATGTTGAGTGTATGATAAAATATATTGTTCACTAGGAAGAACAAAATCAAGGAAAACCTAGCACCACCCCTCACAAGTAGACAACTATGGGGGCATTCCAAAGTGGCAAGACAATGTTTAAATATCATACACCAGTTAAAACAATTCTTTGAGATACCTGACCCTGCCCCCTTGGCTCCCTCATGGAGAATACTTTTTAGGTTGTTTGTGATCAGTGGTAAGCAGGCACCAGCTGACTACTTAACATGTTTTGTGTTACGAGAAAATACTGAACATCTGCTTGTTAATAATAATCACCTGTTCAGAGATAATAAATGCGTGGGTCAGAGTCTGCTCGAGGCCCTCAGCCTAGAATGCTGTCAGCCCCTGAGGATCTCAGCTTGGTGGGCTGCTGGCCCCCTGATAGACCCACTTTGCTATTCTATCTGGGTATCTGACTCTCATTTCCTTCAGCACTAACTGGGTGGGGGTCTCTATGGCTGAGCTGGTTCTTGATAAGAGATGCCCCCTTCCGTGATCTATTTAGTCACCCAACAAGTATACATGTAGTTCTGTGTGTGTTTTTATAATAAGTATGTGGGTAATTAAGGCTACCAATCTATTAAAAAATATAAACTGTTTTTGTTTTTATTTTACCAATTTACTTAGGAACAAATACGTATTAAGTATTTTTTGTATGCTAAGCTCCAAGGCAAATGTAAACATGAAAGCATGATCTTGCATTAAATCACTCTAAGTTTTCAAATCCATATATTCATATAATACACATCTTGATTGAATTTTGGATTAAGATGCCTGTTATTGTATTATTTGAAATGACAACATACTTGAAATGTCATTATGGAAGATGACCCTAGTTATTGCTGGTTGTCTTGGGCTAGTAAAACTGAGTACTCTTTTTATATTCGGATAGTTTGTTACCATCTTACCTAAGTTCTCTGCCTTACTTCTAATTTCCTAGAGCCTCCATAAATCTTGGTCTCCCTTCTCTGATTTGTTGCCATCTTTAAGAAGATAATTACAAATCCCTGCTTCCGAATTTCTCTGGAACTTTACTCATCCATTTTTCTGATTTTTTTTTTTAAGACAGGGTTTCACCATGTTGGTCAGGCTGGTCTTGAACTCCTGACCTCAGGTGATCTTCCCACCTTGGCATCCAAAGTGCTTGGATTACAGGCATGAGCCACCATGACCAGCCTTTTTCAGTGTCTTCTGTACATTTTTGTTTGCTGGTTTCTCCTTTGCTGACAAAAGGGTTCAAAGCTTTTCCTATTCTAAAGAAGATAAACTTATCCCAATCTAATTCCCCTTCAGATTATACCCTCTTTTCTTCTTTTATGCAATACCAAAGTTCTTGAAACTTGGGCAGACTCTTGACTCTGTCTTGTTGACTCTCACTGCTTTGTCACTCTCAACCTGGCTTTCATTCTTGGCATGTTCCAGAAAATGTTCCCACAAAGAGCAACTCCAAGCTCTAGGCATCACCAACTAATCTTTAACTTGGACTTATTTGGGAAATTTATATAGTTTATATATTCTTTCTGAAATCTTTTTCTCTTAGCTTCTGTTCAGCCTCTGTTCTCCCAACTTTCCCTAACCATTTACCAAGATTTCCCTCTATCCGCTTTATTTATTTATAAACTCATTTTCTTTGTGTTGTTGACTATTCAGTTACCATAAGTATGATTTAATTAAGTCTCTTCATGTTTATTACTTAATTAAAAATATCAATATTTAGACTTGGCTTTTCCTCTAAGCTCCAACCATTCTTTTGCAACTTGGTCTAGTTTTAACTTAACATATCAAATTTATGTTGTCTGAAACCAAACTTCTTGCTCTCCTCCCGTCTGCCATCCTCATATTTTCCCTTTCTGACTTCTATACTGTTAAGGAAACTGTCTTCTCAACTAAGCAAGCTAAAAATCTCAGATTGATTTTTTTTTATTCCAGAAACTCTGATGTGTTGTATTTAATTGTTACTGACCTCTATTAATTATATCTCTTATAAGGGTATAATTATAACTCTTATACCCTTATAACATTATTTGTGATTTAAAATGATATCATTTGTTATTTAAAATAATAAAACAACATGCATATTTAATCCATAATTCAATTATAAGGGATGGCTTGTCCATGTGGTATAGGGAAGTTTTTAATCAAAGACAAGCAAAAAGCCAGGGCAACCAGTTCTTCAAATCATTAGGTCAAGGTCAATAATCATCAATTGTCTGTTCTAGAATAAAGCAGAAGTTCAGTTTGAATGTTTTGGAGTGATATCATTTACCAGTATCACATGGGTACCTGAGTTCTGTATCAGGAAAAATGTTATCAGACTGTGAGCACCAACATTGTCTGGAGAGTCAGTCTGGCAGAATGCAGAGTATGGAAGTGTAGCACTGGCTGCTCAGGGTGGGGTGCAGAGCCAAAATATACTTTTGTGAGGAAACTAAAATGAGCATCAAGGGCCCAGGAAGAAGGCAATCAGGCAGACAGGCTGCAGAGGGAGATAACTGGGGATGTAAGTAGATGCTTATGTCCAAAGGACTGCGTCTACCCCAGGCCTACAGACTATTTTCAACCCTCACATTGCTGTGAGGGGAACATCTAACTCATGACCAGGCCATGTTCTCATTGGAGTAGGCCCTTAGAGGCAGATCTTTGATTTCTGTGGGGCAAAGGAGGCTGACAGCAGAACCATTTCTACAAGCTGCTAGAGCATTGCCCTCGGCAACCCCATTTTCATGGCTACTAACTTGATTCTGACTTAAATTATTACTTATGCTTTGGAACTGGGCTTCTTCCTTCCTTTAGTTTATATCCATTTTAGTAAAGTCTTCTTGATGCAGCCAGGCCATTTTTCTAAAGCATTCTTCATTTATGCCCAGTTTTCACTCAAAATCCTTCAGTGACTATTCACCTCTTCCTTTTTACAACATTATTACTTCAATCTTTTTTTTATTCACATCACCAATAACTCCCTTACATTTCTTTTGGACTGAAATATTCATTCATTCATTTTTTAATTTGATAACATAAAAAAACCTTCTCTATATTGGAAATTATATAGATATATATTATAAAAACGTAAAGATAGTAAAATAAGGTCTTCATTTTTGAACAACACATGCTCTCGTGAGGAGAAAGACATAAATAAAAGACCACTACATGTTGTGACAAATTCCAGGTAGTGCTAAGTACAGAATACTATGGAGGAAATGAATGCCTTCATCTCCCTGGATGCACATTTTCTTTTCCTTTTTTCTTTGACTCTTTGCTGATACTATTTTCTTCTAGACTGTAACTCTCACCTCTTATTTGTTTTGACATAGCCTATTTCTCTCTCAAATAATTTTTTAAAAATGAAATGTCAGCTTCTCCATGAGGCCTTTCTGATTTCTTGGAATCTGGTAGAAACTTTGCCATAACTCTTTGAACAATTTTTGTGAGTTATTCTTTGTTTGACAGATGTTTTCCATGTTCTTGGCTTATCTCTATCCCAAATCTTATAGTCCTCAAAATAGGCTTTCAATGTAATTGGTCATATTTTAATCACTAAAAGCTCTAGCCATGATTCTTTGTATTCAAAAGTTTTTGCATTTCAAATTCCTTATAATAATTATTGGTATGGTTGATCAAGATAAAACCACATTATTTTATTATCAGATAATATGAATAAAACTATTGGAGAAATTGAATAAAATGAGTGAAGAAAAGTCACAACTAAATTGCTAGAACAAAGGAAAACAAAAATTATTTGAAGTAGAATTTCTTAGTGGTGTGGTCAGACTGAATTAATATACCAGGAAAATTAAAAGAAAAAAAAAACATTGTTTGTCATACAAAATATTAAAACTTTTTTTGCTATGACCCATCAGATTAATTCTGGGAAATAGCTAGAATTTGTTAGGTACAAATTTTATTTTAGCATTTCTTTTGGGATACTTACTAAGACTTGGTAATGCTTGGTAAGCATTTGGTAAGGATGCTTCAAATATCTGGGAAATTTTTCTATGTTGGGAGTACATTAAAAAAATTGAACATCCACTGTAATATAAGTTTTAAAGAATTTCAGTTCTTGTCTCCTCCTCCTCCTCCTCCTCCTTCTGCTCTTCCTCCTCCTCCTCCTCCTTCTTCCTCTTCTTTTTTCAGACAGGATTTTGCTTTGTTCCCCAGGCTAGAGTGCACTGGCATGATCACGGCTGACTCACTGTAGCCTTAACCTCCTGGGCTCAGGGCTCACAGGTCCCTTCTGCCATGGCCTCCCGAGTAGCTGGGATCACAAGCACATGCCACCAGGCCCAGCTAATTTTTTAAAATTATTTGTAGACATGGGATCTCCTTATGATCCCCAGGCTGATCTCAAACTCCTGGGCTTGAGCAATCATACCTTGTCAGCCTCCCAAAGTGCTGAAATTACAGACATGAGCTGCTGCACCTGGCCAAGTGTTTTCTAATTAGCTACAAGTTTACATATATTTCTTATTTATGTGGTTTTGATACTGGATGCCAGTAGTGTGTGTTTTTATGACTTGATTCCCTATGGCAGTGTCTCAAGAAGAAAAAGTTTATTATCGGGAGACAAAAATGAAAAACTGCAGGTGAAGAACCGGAAATCAAATGCACACACACAATCCATGGTTCTTATGAATCTCAACACTTATATTTCAACTGTTATGACTGTCTTCCCTCTACCCCTCTTCAAGTAGTGATAGTAAATGTTTGAATTCCAAATCTAATCCCCAAAATCAGGTTCCCTTGATTTACCACCTTTATCCAAATCCCCATGATGAAATGCTAGTTCTGAATGGTAGCTTTAAAATTTACTCTGTTAAAGCTATGTAATCTTGATCTCATGCTACATTTAAATATGTGTGTTACCCAAGGAAATCATATGGCAAAGAAATGTCTGCACTCCCATGTTTGTTGCAGCACTATTCACAATAGCCGAGATATGGAAGCCACCCCAAGTGTCTATCAAACAGATGAATGGATAAAGAAAATGCAGTACATATAAATGACAGAGTACTATTCAACCATAAAAAAGAAAAAGATTCTCCCACTGGACTTTTAATTCCTTTCAAAGTAGACCATAGCTATGAGATATAAAATTAGGTCATAATAGTTTTAACCTTTACATTGATATATAAGATTCAGTAGTATGACATCAAATATTTTACTTTATAGAGGAAGGATTTGCTTGAATATACTATAATTTCAGTTCGGTCTTTTAATCTACAATTTTATTTTCTTGATACACCACAAAATGTTTTACAAACAGCACTATGCAAACAATTTGGGCACAGGTTCTCATGAGAGAAAATGAAATGGGTTCCTGGGAAAGGAACATGAGTTGTGGTTTGACTCATACCACAGGCCAAAGCAAATATGAACCAACAATGAAGGAGGCTGCGTCTGACTTTGAATTGCTATTGTCATTGTAAAATAACTCATTGCTCACCAAGCAAAACATACACAGTTCAAATCGACTGGATGTGTTACTTATTGAAACTAGGAGAAGAGCTTAAAATTCAAGCTACTGCCCTGGACGAAGGATTGGCTGTAGTGTTCTCTCTCTGAGGTAAACTGCTTCATCATAGTTGGCAATTTGCAAAATGTAAAGCGTGTATTTTTGCAATTGTGGCTAGCAGTTGTTTTGCATCCTCTCTCTATTATTTAGGTGTATGTATTTGGATAATTGTTTAAATTCCTCTTAGCCATAGTTTCTTAATCCAGAGAAATTACTATTGTTTGTCTTTTTGCTAGTGTTATAAAGATTAAATGAAATGATATAAATAAAACCTCCAGAAGACTGCATGGGACGAAGCACCAAAAGGAAGAGCCAGAGAAAGTGATGGAAGGCAGCAAATTCCAATGCCCCTGCTATATGATCTCCCCAAACCTTAGGCATAAACCAATTCTGATACCTACTGGACTGTGCTTTTTGTCTCACTGTCTCCCTCTATCAATAATGTACATTGCAAAAGAAGGCACTTTTTTTATTTTCAGAATTTGACACAGTGGCTGACTCATAGGTAGTCGTTATTAAAAGTTTGCCTGTGAAGTGAGTAACAGAATGGCCTCAGAGATATTGTGACCTGAGAGAGATTATGCTACTAGAGTTAGCTAAGACTTGGGATAACTGATCCACGGGTAAGGTACAAGCTATTAATCTCAAGGGCTCTTCTAGCAAGACTGCATTAGTGAGAATTTCTGTAAACTACAGATTTTAAGAACTGGGATAAGTAAAATAAAAATATCTGGAGCCTGAAGATCTATGTATTTATAGTTTTAATAAGCTCCCAGTTTATTCTGATATATGTTTAGATTTTTTGGCAATTTAAAAATTCTTGGCAGTCTTACTCAGACATCAACAAATGTTTGGTATTTAGGGTGGCCAAGATGAGCCAGGGTGGCCAAGATGAGCCAGCCAAGTCTTGACAAATGGATAGAGAACAGTACAGTCAATTAGGAAAGGGAATTCTGGGCAATCTGCTTGGGGGGTGGGGGTGGTGTGTGTGTGTGTGTGTGTGTGTGTGTGTGTGTGTGTATTAATGATCTTTGATGGTCCTTCCCAAAATTTCCTGATTATTAGAATCCGGGCAGAAAATCAGAAAAAAATAAATCTGAAAACAGTCTGGTAGGGTTGAAATCCTATCTCCACTTAACAAGTTACTTAATTTTTCTTATCTTTCTTACCTTAATCTTTCTTACTGGTAAGTTTGCTTATCTGTAAACTTAAAAAAATTATATTTCTTTCTTATAAAGTTCTTTGAAGACTAAATGAGATAACCTGTGCAAAGCGCAATGCTTCGCTTACGCATATGTTCTATTTATACCAGTTTCTTCTTCCTCCTCCTCCTTCTTCTTTCTTTTTCTTCCTCCTCCTTCTCTTCTTCTTCTTTTTCTTCATTTTTCAAGGCTAAAACAAATTCTGTCTTCCCCAAGAATTCTCACCTGACTTTGCTGGTTCATAAATATTTAGCTCTACTTGAAACTTAACATACAAATCATACTAAAATTTTAGAATTTATTTCTATATTCTGTTTGAACAATATTTTTTTCCAGAAATAATAATTTTTAAAAATTATTTTAGCTTTTATCTTCTGAAGCAAAATGTATGCTTAACAATAACCTGTAGCAATTACATCTATGTTGGGCTGGATATGCAAAAGGTTTCACAAACACCTGCTATATGGGCAATTCTGTTTTACAGAGTAATGTCAATTATAGTACCTCCCACTGGAACATTATTGATAATCATCCACAATAACAACAAAAATTGAGTGATTCTTTTCACTTTGTTGCATGCACTTACAAAATTGATTTCAGTCACTGAAACATATCAAGAGAAAATGCTATTGTTTTAAAAAATAGGTCATACACATGTCACTGAGGTCAGAATTCTAAACAGTAGTTAAATTTCTACATTTTTAAAGGAAACTCATTGTGAAAACTTTGGATCGTGCAAGTAAGAGACAAACTAGAAATGAATCCACTTGGCCCTACTTAACTCAACTTCTTGGTCCTCAAACATAGCTGATGAAATTTTGATTATTATTTTGTTTTCTTAGGCATTTTATAAC
Organism: Cebus imitator; assembly: GCF_001604975.1. NCBI lineage: Eukaryota > Metazoa > Chordata > Mammalia > Primates > Cebidae > Cebus > Cebus imitator. The sequence continues at coordinate 2,102,828 of NW_016107659.1, read as the reverse complement.
AAGGTAATTTAAAATAGATAGACAATACTAGTCATTGGCTCTGAAACATATTGAGGTTTCCCAATATAATAAGATAATTAAGGACTATTAATATGCATATATGAATGTGCACACATATAGTCATGCACATAGATATTTAAATAAAAAATGGCTTTATTCCATGAGTTAATTCTAGTTGTTTTCTTTATTTTAATATATAATAGAGGAATTGGGGAATTACTTAACTGTGGTTTTGAATTTACATTTGATCAGAAAAAAATTGGAAAATTGATGGAATTGTTAAAAATGATTATTTTGAAAAGGGTTATGGGCAGGTTGTGGATTCTGTTGAAGAAGAAGGTGAGGAAGAAGGAGAGCAATACTAATTATCCATCCCTTTGGCCCAGCAGCATGTCGTACTCCTAGAATTTCAACTTCAACATTAGTGACAGGCATTAAAGCTTTCTGATTACAATGTTTTCACTCAGTGATCATGTCTTTTCCATGTGTACCTGTAACATTTTTCCATCTTGTCTCAAAGTAAAAGCAAAAGATTTAAAATATATATATTATAAAAGTACTTAGCTGTTAAAATTAAAAAGGAAAGAAAACAGAAGAAAAATTTCATTCTTAGAGGAAACTGATAAATGTTTAAATATTTTCTATCAGTATTTTTTCTTGTTTCCATCCCCTTTCTCTTCCCCCTCCTTCTCTTCCCTCCCTCTCTTCTTTGCTCCTTTCCCTCCTCTATACTGTCTCTTCACACACACTCTCTCTCTCCTCTCTCCCTCTCACACACACACATACACACGCACTCACTACACAAACATTTCACAAATTATGATCACATGTCTTCCTACTCTTTCCCTCCCTCCCTCCCTCCCTCCCTCCCTTCCTCCCTTCCTCCCTCCATCCCTCCGTCTCTCCCTCTCTCCCTCTCTTCCTCTCTCTTTCTTTCTTTCCTTCTTTCTTTCTTGAGATGGATCGCCCAATTACCCAAGCTGGAGTGCAATGGTGCAATCCCAGCTCACTGCAACCTCCACCTCCTGGGTTCAAGTGATTTTCCTATCTCAGCCTTTAAAGTAGTTCAGATTACAGGCATGTGCCACTGCCCTGGCTAATTTTTTTGTATTTAGTAGAGACGGGGTTTCACCATGTTAGTCAGGCTGGTCGCAAACTCTTAACCTCAGGTGATCCATTCGCCTCGGCCTCCCAAAGTGCTAGGATTACAGCGTGAGCCACTGCACCTGGCCCCTGCTTTTTCATTTAACATTATTGCCATGCTATGCCAAGGTATATTAAGGCCAATAAAATATAATACTAAAATTCTGTGTCTTTATCTCTCTGTCTTGGGTAACTCATCCCTGAAGTCAGTGTTTCCTTTCCTGCTATGGGAGAAATCTTCCACTACATTGTTCTTAGAACTTATTGAACAGCTGCTAAGTACAAACGGTGCTGACAAGAAAAAGAATTAGGATTGGATTCTGTTGGAGCCATATCATATCCAATTGGCTTTTCAACATTAAGGTGGTAAATGGCGCTTGTTACACTTTGAGAGCATAGTAACTCACAAATAATTGACTTTCACTTACATTTTAGCAAAACTATGCGCTTTTATTGATTTATTTTACAAAATGATCCATGTCCTTTCGTAAACACATTCTACAGATTATTTCTAAAGATAACAAAATATATCATAATTTCACTTAATAGGAAGCTTACCTAGTAGATTATATTCACAAACAAATCAAGCTACCTCAATTTTTAATGAAGCTAATACTTTTACTAAAATACATACATTTACTTGTCAGCCAAGGACGTTAGTGACTAGATAAATACAATACATAAATTAATAAAGTAAATGACTAAATATATGATAATAAATACATAAATTAGGTAAATAAATTATAACAAAATAAAGCAATTAGAATTCTATAAGCGCAGGTAACATTATCACCATTCAAAATTATTAATTCCCTAAAGGATTTAGTGTCAATTATTTTGATAGGTCTGAAATATACCAGGCAAAAGAGAATTTAATACAGAATATATGATTTAAGGTTGCCTTTCTATCAATGTTGTTACTTGTACCCTTTCTCTTCCCCTCTTAAGAGCTTAAAATATTGTTATATATGAAATAATCAACTTTGCATATCTACTTGTGTTATATATAGTCTCTTTTAAAATCGTGGTAGCAATAGAAATTCATAAACACTCAAAGCTCATTATCTTATTAAAAGTGGGAATCACTGAGTGAATTTGTGTATGATTCTAATGAATGGAAGCCACCTAATAGAGTAGCTTATATAGAAGAGGCACTTGGTAAATCGTTTTTAATGAGAGGAGAACATACTGCAGAAATTGCTTTAAAATACAATTTTTAAAAATGAACCTTAAAAGAAATAAAATATCACATATCAATTAGTGGCATCCAATTGGTTGGTAGTACATGTCAGAGGGAGTTTAACGTGCCCCACATTCACAAAAATATGGATGGGAATCTTCCAGCCTTGTATTCCATTGTAATGGAACAATTATAAATGATTCAAATTATCTTTATGCTTATCAAAATAGTATGTTTATTAATTTTTGACATCTTTTCCTTAAGTTACATAATTCAAATAAATATCAAACCTATCTCTTTATCTACCTCATATAGAGCCTCACATTTTATTAATACTAAGGTCTCTGTTCATTTCTCCATTCACAAAAATTATGATAATAATTTTCAGATAATATTCCATTCTACACACTTCACATTTATAGCATGAATTGTGTGAATTCAGCTACAAATTATTTAAAATAAACCAGGTAGAAAAAGAAATTGTGGCATTTTTTGAAAATTGGAAGTATAACCAAACAAGCATGCTGGATCAAATCTAGAATTCATGCTCACCAAAAGGAAATGTGTGTCTTAAAAAACAATCTAGTTAGTAAATATTTGTAAGGGGGATACCTCTCTGATATATGTGTGAGTCTTTATGAGGAAAAATAAATAATTGATTCTTGAGGAAGAAACATGTTTTGAAATGGGACATACAAGTAAAGCCAAAACAAATACCAGTGACCAAAAGGAGCTGGGCTGTGTGTGACTAGGAATTATTATACTGCTGTAAAATAGCTCATTGTTCACCAAGCAAGACAAGAGTAATTCAAACTGACTAAGCATGTTATTTAGTTAACCTGGACATGAAGCTCAAGTTAAAGATTACACATTTATGAATCTGTTTTTTTTTGAGGGCTTGCTGTCGTGCCGCTCACACAGTAGACGTTGAATTAAGGCTTTCTGTGTAGTTCATGTAATGAAAGTCTTTTGGGCGTGCATTATAAAGTTGTTTAAAATTATTTAATTCTTTCACATTTAAAGAATGTGAATTTATAAAGACCTGAAACGAACTTCAGTTCTGCCACTGCTTAATGTCTGACATTTTCTGAATTATTCAAAATCATGAGCCACAGGCCTCTCATCTCTAACATGGGATCAATGGTATCTACTTCATAAGAATATTGTTTAGACTAAGGGAGAATTCACATACGAAAAAACAAAATAAATTTCAGGGCAATATGACTTAGTGGAGAGTATGCAAGACTTATAATTGGAACTAAATTTACCCTCCAACCAGCGAGGAATTGGGTTATTATTGGTTTCAAGTCTTCACTTCCAATCTTACATAATGATACATTCATGTCTTTGTCATGTGAATTGGCAGCCACAACAGCATTGAGTTTATCTGTCCCTTAGTTTTGGGTTTGGCCATAGGAGCTGCTTTAACCAAGGGAATGTTAGCAGAAGTTTCAAGATCTTCAGAGGCATTTGTTTAAAAGTAATGGCTATGATATTCTCCCTGTTCACCTATGGAAATCCATGGACTGAGAAGCTAAATGTCTCTTAATGTTAGATTAGGGGAGTCTGCATAGTTTTCTTTTTATCTGTGTATTTCCATATAGCTTGACATATTTCACCATATTTATTAGTGTATATATATATATATGGAATACAGACTGGTTAATTTAATATATAATTCTCTGTGATAGCAATTTTAAAATTTACTTATGACAAGCATACTCCTCCTCTTAAGTCATGCCAGCTTATATATAGCTAGAGAAAAGTGTTAAAAATTCTGAGCACCCAAAGTCTTTGAAGTTTCTCTTCATTGCAAGATATGCTGCATATTGGTTTCCTTGCGCTGCTGGTGGGGATGATGAGGAGGGCACACCATCTTCTGCAATGCTTGTGAGCATAGTCCTAACTTGACAGTAGCAGCTTCCTCTGTGTTTTGTATGGTCTAGAGAAGCTACAATAGCAGAAAGACTTACAAAAAGATTATAGATGCTTATTCCTCTTATGTTATAACCTCAGTTGTCTCATTGTTTCAGTGAGGATTGAAATACTCATAGAGTTATAAAATATAGTAAATGAGCTGTCCAGGAAGGGAGAACAGCTCTGAGCCTCATGGTCACTGGTGTACTCAAATTCCTTCTAAGACATAACTCCATCAGCAAACAGGACCTTCTCATCATATCTATGGCTAAACCTAAGTGCCTGACATGCTCAGGTTGTAGCCAGTGGAAACACTAAGAAAAAGCAGATGCATTCCTACTTTTCTAAGGTTCCAGAAAGGAAGTGACTCATATTACTTTTGTTCACATATCATTGTTGAGAACACAGTCATTTGGACACATCTACCCAAAAGGGGCCTGGGAAACATTAGCTCTAGTCAGGTAGCCAAATCCTCAGCTACAATTCTATCACTAGGAAACTTTCTAACACCTATGCTATGGTTTGAGTATTTGTGCCTGTACATCCCCACCCCACCAATTTATATGCTGAAATGCTAGTCCCTGAGGTGATGGTATTAGGAGATAGGGCTGTTAAAGAGGTGATTAGCTCATGAGAGCTCCAGCGCATTAATATAAGACCTAAGGAAGCTCATTTCTCCATTCCACCATGTAAGGATGCAGTGAGATGCCTTCTATAAACCCAGAAGTTGCTCCTCACTAGGCACTGATTCTGCCAGCACCTTGATATTAGATTCTCCAGCTTCCATAACTGTAAAATACATTTATGTTTTTCATGAACTACCAATATTATGGCATTTTGTTATTCCATCCCAAATGGTCTAAGACAACCCTACCGTTTGTTGGACAGAAAAGATCTGCTGTCAACCTTTTTTCCACCTAAAGGAAAAGCGCTTTCACTTTTGTGCTTTTGCAATTCCTATATTGTTCCTAACCTCTAATGTATATCTTTGGGATCATATGTACAACGTTCCTATTTCAATTCTCTACGTTCTAGTAGTGTGATATTAAACGAACTACTCTGGAATCTCAGTTGTCTCATTTTCAAAGTGAAGATAAAAGTTAGTCATCTTTTACAGCTCTAAAATATAATAAAAATTCATGGAAGCACTTTGAAGAGTAACTGTCATATGCCATAAATCTAGTAAGTACTGTATGTGCTATTGTAAATGTAGTCATCATATAGTTTTTTTTTTTTTAATTTATTTTTAATGGCAGGAGACGCTTATTGATTGGCAGGTACCACTAACACTGTTGCTGTTGTTGTTTTTGGAATGGACCTGAGACCTACAGTCTGACATGAATGAGATCCAAAAACAAAACACTCACTTTCCTGCACCACCACCTGGCTGCTCCTCACACCATTCCCCAGAACCTCAGTCATGTGTGGCATATTGGATTTGGTTAGAATGAGCCTTCTAGGATGCTTGTCTATCCTTGGAGCCTGATTTCCACCAGTGTTACTCCTCCCTACTCCCCAGAAACCCCTCTGCAATGATTCTAAAGATATCCAGTGCAAGCCACATAATTCTCTGCCAAGTGTGCATTGGGCCTGATTGTGACAGAAGAAGAGGTCTTTTTGCAAAGCTCCAAAATCTTGGCTGGGTCAGCTCTGGATCACCTCATGGAATTCTGGGGTCAGAGACATCCCAAAGCAGACAGTGCACCTGTGCAGAGGCTTACCATTCTATTTTGGCATCAAATGTGTTCTGTGTCTTGCATATGCTCTAACAAGGTGGAGTGGATTTCATCCAGGTTACTCAGAATACTGCCTCCCTCAGTGAAGAGGAACCTAGCCTTGGGTTGACAAGGAAGTTTCCCAGCCTATGTAATTTTACAGTCTCTTGTGGAGGATAATTAACTTGTGCTTTTGCTCCCCAAGTTTAGTAGGCATATTCAGCTTATCACTTCCTTCAGCCAACAGACTCACTATGACTGCACTGTTCAATGTATTCACCATTAGTCAAATGGGATTACTGAGGTCTTTAAGTTTGTCTAGTCTTAATTAAGGTGTGCAGAAATTTCAAATGTACACTGAGTCGCAAAGACTTACTTCATATGGAAAAACTTGTAAATATCAGTTTATTTTTTATATTGATTATGTTGAAATACTGTTTTAAATATATAGAGTTAAATAAAATACATTGTGAAAATAAATGTGATTTACTTTTAATTTTAAAAAATATATATAGCTACTAGGAAATTTAAAATTACAGACGTGGCCTATATTATTTTTTTGTTGGATAGCTCTGCAATAGATTCTATGGACCTGAGTCATGTGGGGGATTCAAACTTAGATTCTGTTTATCCCCTAGTAAAGTTAAAAACATTTTTCCAAGAAGTAGGCAGGCATTTGCTTCATAGACGGTCATAGTAATATTGCAATTTGTTAATACAAGATGAGTTATATAAAGGCTCTCAGCAATCACTAACTGACTTTAGGAGTTTTATTGTTATTGATCAAAATCATAAAGACAAAATATTTATGATCAACAGTACCTGGGATCATGTAAATTATAGTTAAATTCTGTACATTTCAAATGATATCAATATTTACATAAGAATGACTCAAACAAGATGATGATTCGGATGACTCACTAACCCTTCTAAGAAGACTGAAAATTAGAAATGTCAAGAGTTGCATAATTTCATATGAACTGGTAGAACACGTATTTTTTGTATATCCTTCTCATATACTTTCTCTTAATTTTAAACTAGAGGTAAAGTTAGTGACAATGCCTAAGCATGACTTTGGAAAAATCTAATTAGCTGAGGATATTTCTCCTTTCACATTCTGAATGATAAAATAACAACTTTGTCGGCCGGGCGCGGTGGCTCAAGCCTGTAATCCCAGCACTTTGGGAGGCCGAGGCGGGTGGATCACGAGGTCAAGAGATCGAGAAACCCCGTCTCTACTAAAAAAAATACAAAAAAAAATTAGCTGGGCATGGTGGCGCGTGCCTGTAATCCCAGCTACTCAGGAGGCTGAGGCAGGAGAATTGCCTGAACCCAGGAGGCGGAGGTTGCGGTGAGCCGAGATCGCGCCATTGCACTCCAGCCTGGGCAACAAGAGCGAAACTCCGTCTCAAAAAAAAAATAAATAAATAAAAAAAAATAACAACTTTGTCAATTAGGAAAAACTCATATGAATGAGAATCTAGTTTTAAACCGAATTTTATTAGATAAAAGGTGGGGTCCAAATTAGCAGGGATACAGGTCTTAAAGGTTAAATATGATACTATTTCATGAACTTTTAGAAACCAGTTGTTTTTTTTTTTTTTTTAATTTATGTGTCTGTATCAATCAGGATGCAATCAGAACAGCAGGGTCACTAGGAACCATATTGTTCATTCATTCATTCACTCATTCATCTATTCATGTATTTGTATTAAGGGATGTGTCCCAGGCAGTCAACCTCATGCAATTATGAAAGTGGGAGCTGATTAAGCAGTCTTTGTGCAGCTGTGTCCTTGCATCTGCTGTGAAAGCTTGACGTCTACAAGAGGGGAAGAGGGATGTAAAGTGGGAGAGAGCAGGAACAAACTGCAGCCCGCAAGTATCAGTTCTTACTGTTTCTCATCTTGATGGCATGGGGTTCCTGCAGAAACCAGTGCTCTTCATCAAGGAGCTAAAGACACATACACACACACACAACGTGGAGAGTCAGAAGACAAATTCAAAGGAGGATGGAGCGATTGTAGGCTGAGCGCCTGTCTTACACCAGCAAGGTGAGCCAGAAGATAAGTGACAATTCGCATGACCTACAAAAATAGCTGCTGCTTTACTTCTACCCTCCAAAGCTTGCACAAGAGTCTCTCTGTGTCTCACCCTAAGTGGAAAAATATACGGAAGGGAAATCGTGGAAATATAGTTCAACCTAGCCAAGTTGACACCATACCAAGCCAACACAGTACCAAGCCATCACAGTGTGTCTTCATGTGTGTTATTTTTTCACCATGCTTTCAATCTGTCTCTCTGTGCACGGAGAGAATATAAGCATTGTTTTCTATGTCCTCTATCACTGTTCTAGTTCAGGCTCCCATCAGGAAAAATCATAAAAGACTTTGAAAGGAAAAAGTAAAGATTACTGGATGTCCTGATTAGCACACTTTTTTCTTGTTTATTTAAGCCTTTCATCATCTTTGAGCTATTTTACAAATCTTGTAAATGGTAGAAAACGTACAGTCATGCAAATGATTCTTGGTCATAGAAATTCAGTTGATTATTGCCTTGTGGAAATGGACCAGTTTTGCATCTATTGTAGCTGAAATTCATCTAAGCATTTTTGATTGTTAATGTATGTGTGTTGTTTGATTTCTCTTTTTAATTAGTTGTAACATCTTACTGTTTTATTCATTAATTAATGAATCAAATGCCATCCTTGACATGTGTTTATGTGCATTTTATTCTTTAATGCTGTCTTCAGTTCTTTACTGGATTATATCAACCTCCTAACTTGTTTCTCCATAGAGTAACTTGAGAAATCTCTTCAAAAATGAAAATCAGGCTATGTTTTTTTCCCTAGCTGAAAAATCCTTCAAGGCTTTTTAGCGTTCTTATAATAAAATACAAACTCCATATCTTTGTTTACAAAACTCCAAAGTATCTAGACTTGTAATCTCTCCAACCTAGTTTTTGTTTTTTAAGACCAGTTTAGCTCTTGTTGCCCAGGCTGGAGTGCAGTGGCACGATCTCAGCTCATTGCAACTTTCATTTCGCAGGTTCAAGGAATTCTCCTGTCTCAGTCTCCCTAGTAGCTGGAATTACAGGTGCCTGCCACCACGTCCAACTAATTTTCATATTTTTAGTAGAGATACGGTTTCACCATGTTGACCAGGCTGGCCTCAAACTCCTGACCTCAGGTGACCTGCCTGCTTCAACCTCTCAAAGTGTCGAGATTACAGGCATGAGCCACTGCACCCAGGCTTCTCTAACCTAATATCATGCTCTTCTACTGATTTTTCATTATATTCCAGTTATATTGGTTCCATTCTGTTCCTGGAATTTATCAAATCTTTTTCCATCTCAGGGCCTTTGCAATTAATTATCTCTGCCTAGAATGCTGTTTTGGTAGATGTCAGTCTGATTGTTTAGGTCTCAACTTCCTTCTGAGGTCTCCATGAGACCACTAGGTCCCATATCTCTCCTCAGGTAAGCTTTCCCTGACTATTCCCTGTAATAGTGCATTCTGCATTTACTATTGATTGCATCCTATTTATGGTAATCTGTATTCTTTATCTCATTTCTATTCGATACTCCACTAGAAGGTAAACTCAGTGAACAGAGAGAATGTGTTGTCATATTATCTGCTGTATAACAAGATATATTTCATGTAGTAAAGATCATTTGTGGAATAAATGAAAAATATGAGAAGAAAAGTTCTTGAATGTCAAAAGAGATCTGGGGACTTATGAATAAGAAAATAAAGACCCTACCAAGCAGCAAGTTATAGAATATATGTGAACAAGAAAAGTGGTGTGTTCCATAATGACCAGAGAGCCAAGTGTTGATGTGAATATATCTAAGAATAGCAACAAGTAAGAATACAGTGCCCATATATGGGTATGGCAATCTTTAGAAGAATAAATGTTCCATCTCTCATTTACTTACAATTAGATGTATTTAGTGAGGGTATCCTTGTTGTCTCAGGAGCTTAAGTGGAAATTCAATAATTACTCAATACCAGTATTTCCCACTAAAGTAATTTTATTGTTTGGGTCTCTAGAACAATATTAGGGCCCAATTAATGTTGGATGAGTATAGAATTAATGAATAAATGCCATCTATGTTAATCTGAGCAGTAGAAAGATGGAGGCATAGATAAAGAAGGTGATTCAACATATTGATAACAGTTGAAATGACAGACATTCTTTATGGGGGAAATGAATTGATATGATTGTAGTTTGAATAGAGAGGAATTATTGTACAGCTCTTCATTTCTAATTCCAGGTTCCTTTTAGTCTTGTTCTCCTCCTCAATCTCTTTTCACCTTCTAATCAGTTTATTTTTTCTCTGTGATCTATTTTTTCCTGGCACATTTTACTCTTTGTTGACATTTTTCTCCTTCACCGTCTCCAGAGAATGAGTATGGAAAGTTCTCAAAGCATCAAAGAATATGTACATAAAGGGCCATAAGTTGATGATGTTTTTAATAATCATTGCATCTCTATGATCCAGGTACAGTCCAGACAATGAAAATCGTACATTGACCATGAAAGATTAAGACTGGCAGGGTGAAGTGGCTCACACCTGTAATCCCAGCACTTTTGGAAGCCAAGGCAGGTGGATCATGAGGTCAAGAGATTGAGATCTTCCTGACCAACACGGCAAAACCCCATCTCTATCAAAAATATAAAGATTAGCTGGGCATGGTAGTGCATGCCCACAGTCACAGCTTCCCCAGGAGGCTGAGGCAGGAGAATCACTTGAACCCAGTGGGTAGGGTTTGCAGATTGTAGTGAGCTGAGATCACTCCAGCCTGGGTGGCTGAGCAAGATTCTGTCTCAAAAAAAAAAAAAAAAAAAAGATTTAAGACAACAGAAGAAAGGTGATGTCTTAGCTTGGATTCTCCAGAAAGTAGAACCTGAACCATATAATTAAGTGCAAATACTTTATTGGAAAGTGAAACTCAAGGAGGTGGAAAAGAGGCAAGGTAAGCAGGGGAGAAAGGAGAGCCAGGACAAAGATTTGATATGCAGTTGCCCACAGGTATAGGTGACTAGATGTTTGAGCTCCCAGCTCTGCTTAATGACAAGACCACCAGTATATGGGAATGAAAGTGCAAAGCAATTTCATTGGCTTTCATTATCCATTAGTCATAGGTTCACCCCATGGCATTACAATTCCTCAGCGTTTTCAAGTAGCACAGTTGTGAGTGCCAAGGGCATTCCCTGTGGTCTGCTACCACATATCATTAAAGAAGTTCCTGGGGAGAAGGTAGGCACTACGAGGTGTCAGATTTCGTGTATGTGAAACTGGGTGGTTAGAATAAGAGAGCTGAGGCTAAATGCATCTGAAGTGTTATGAATACATGTACAACATATAGAGGAAGCAGCAACATTTAAAAATTGAAGACAGAAGACAGGGGAAAAAGAACCAGAAAATCATTAACCAGCTGCATGACCTTATACAATGCAGTCTACAACTTGCAACCTCAGACCTTTCAACTGTGAAATAAAGGAGTTGCTCTAGCTCAGTGGTCCTTAATGTTGGCTGAACATAAAATCATCCAGGGATCTTTTAAAATACCATTGCCTAGGACCTGTCCCCAGATATTCTGATTTAATTTATGCCTGGTGCAAACTGAACAATTGTTTTGTTTTGTTTTGTTTTTTTAAGAAAACAAACTCCCTAGGTGATTCTAACATACAGGAAAGACTAAGAATCACTGCTGTAGAATCTGTACGGGCTTATTCACTTATACCATGCTCTGACTGTATCTACAGTTTTTAAAATGCCTAAGAAAAAAATATTCTCCAATCGTCCTTTTCAGCCAGATATTGTTCAGAACTTCCAACTCAGTGAACATATGCTTATAAATTCCTTCATTTGGCTATTATGTATCACTTCGGTAGACAATTATAGGTTTCTCAGTTTTAGGCAAACTGTAAGCTAAATTAATTATTTCAATTGGCCTTTGATTAATATGTTTTTCTTTCTCCAGAATAATTTCTATTGGCTGCAGAGTCAAGATCTTTAGAACATCTGCCTAGAGATCTTTCTTCTTGCCAAATTCTTTTGGAGAAATTGCTAACTGGAAACTACTTTTTTTTCTCTATTTTGCAATAACTGGACTGATTTTCAGTTACTCTTATCTAAAAATATAAAATACTAAGTAGATATACAAATTTTAAAGAATAAAAATATAGCTAAGACCTAAAGATGGAAAATACAAAAAAAATGCCCATGAACTCACAAACATTTTAGAAAAAAGAACATTTTTATTAAATCAAATTCCTTGTGAATATGCCCTTGCATCCTAACCTCTTCCATTACTACTCAAAAGTAGCCACCATGCTTAATTTTATGTTCATGATTCTCTTGCTCTTCTTTATAGTTCTAACACATTAGTTAGAATATTAAATAACACATAGCTTAGTTTTGCATGTTTTGAACCATATATAAATGAAGTTATATTCTATATATTCTTCAACTTGTTTTTTAGGCTTAGATTAATCTGAGATTTATTTTTATTGTAGCTGGAAATAATTTATTTTTACTGTTATATAGGATTCTACAGTAGGACTAAACTACAATTTATCTGTTTACATAAATTATATAGATTAACTGCAGTAACAAATAATACTAAAACATTCAGTGGCTTATTTTTTGCCCATACAATGTCTGATGCAGACAAATATTGTTGGAGAACTGTCCTACTTGTCCATCCTCAAAGCAGAGAACCTATGGATGCAGTTTCTTTCCATTGCATGTGTCCAACGTTTTGTAGTCTTTGATTGCAAAACGGAAATGGGGATGACACCAGCAGTGTGGTGTGTTTGCATGTGAGTGAGAGGGAGAGAGAGAAACAGTTGAGAGGGAGAGTGAGAAACAGAGACAGAAAGATGGAAAGAGATGGGGAGAGAGCTGGAGAGGAGAGAGAAGAAAAGGAGAAGGAGAGAGGAGAGGAAAAAGAAGAAAGAGAGAAGAGAGGAGGAGGTGACAGGGATTACTGCACAAGGCATTTTTGACCATTAGTGAAAGTACATATTTTTTCCCACATTTTAAACAGAACACAATTACATGGCTCCACCTAGATGACAAGAAGACAGCAATATAGTCTTCCTATGTGCCTAGCATGAAAATAAAATGGTCTGGAAAATGTGTAATATATTCTCTCCTATACATTAATACTTCAAGTAAAATTTAAATTATTTCTCAACTTTTTAAAATTGAGATGCTGTAGACATTCTTTCATGTCTTCTAATGTACATGGGCAAAAATTTTTCTAGAGCAGTGGATATTGAAGATTTTTAAACCATAATTTCATGTATGAAATATATTTTACATTATCTTATGTCCTTATAAACATGCATATGCATATGTAACATACATATGTTATATAAACATACATATACATAAACACATAAAAATGGAAGAATATTCACCAAAAATAATATTCATTATTCTTTGTGTGTCTCTATGTGTTTTGCAGAATTGGCCCAAGGACTTTAATATACCAGAGAACAAATTGTTCATTTGTAGGGTTTCAGACTCTGTGTTGCAAAAAACCTTTAAGAAGCTAAAACCTGTCTAGTATGGGTATAATATCCAAGAATATCATAATTATCTCAAAAGGCTATTAAAATTATTCTCCCTTTTTTCATCACGTCAGTGTGATATACTCCTACCAAAACATCTCACTAATTCTTCTTGAGTAGAAAGAACTGAAATCAAAAGCTGAGTTAGTAACTCTTTTCTTTTAGATACACTGATATGATTTGGCCCTGTCCCCACCCAAATCTCATTTTGTATTGTAGCTCCCACTGTGTCATGGGAGGGGTGTGGGAGAGAAGTAATTAAATCATGGAGGCAGGTCTTTCCTGTGCTGTTCTTATGATACTGAATAAGTCTCACAGATTTGATGGTTTTAAAAAGGGGAGTTCCCCCACACATGTTCTCTTGCCTGCTGCTATGTCAGACTTGTCTTGCTTCCCTTTCACCTTTCACCATGATTGTGAGGCCTCCTCAGCCATGTGGAACTGTGAGTCAATTAAACCTCTTTTTAAAAAATAAATTACCCAGTCTCAGGTGTGTCTTTACTAGCAGCATGAGAACAGACTAATACAGATAATTGGTACCGGTAGAGTAAGTTTCTGCTGTAAAGATGCCTGAAAATGTGGAAGAGACTTTGGAACTGGGTAACATGCAAAGGTTGGAATAGTTAGGAGGGCTCAGAAGATAGGAAGATGTGGGAAAGTCTGGAACTTCCTAGAGACTTGTTGAATGGTTTTGACTAAAATGCTGATAGTGATATGGACAGTTAAGTCCAGGGTGAGGTGGTCTCAGAGGGAGATGAGGAACTTACTGGGAACAGGAGTAAAGGTGATTCTTGCTATGCAAAGAGACTGGTGGCATTTTGTCTCTGCCCTAGAGATCTGTGGAACTTTTGAACTTGAGAGAGATAATTTAGGTTATCTGGTGGAAGAAATTTCTAAGCAACAAAGTGTTCAAGAGAAAGCACAGCATAAAAGTTTGGAAAATTGCAGCCTGATGCTCTGATAGAAAAGAAAAACTCGTCTTCTGGGGAGAAATCTTTCTGACTCCATACTTTAAGCCTGCGTGGTTGCTGGACCTAGATAAGCTTTGGTGGATCACATCCTTAGCCATAATAAAACCTTATGGCTTTGGGTCTTTTCTACGTAGTGTTAAAACTTCCGGGCATACTTCTGTTTTCATATACCATAGTTAAGGATGAATGCTCTTGGCTTTTGAGGCTGGGTAATGCTTTAACAGCTTGAATATTTCTTACTAAAAATGCTTGGGACCACAGTGTTTCAAATTTCATATTTTCTTAGATTTCTAAATATTTGCATTGAGCATCCATAATCTGAAAGTTTCAAATCCAAAATGTTCCAGTGAGCATTTTGTTTGATCATCATTCCAGCACTCAAAATGTTCCAAATTTTGGAGCATTTCAGATTTCAGATTTGCATATTAGGAGTGCTTAACCTGAAGTATCTCCCGAGTAGATGAGGCAAATGGAATGTAAGTAAGAGACTTGGTGAGGCCAAGAGATTTGTAGTATTACTTATATTACACTTTATTTTGGAGAAACAAAAGGTTTACCTCAGATTATTATGTTGCCACAAGCTGCTGCTCTGATAAACTTGCTGAAAAGTTTTGGTTAACATGATAAACATAGCCTTTCTGCTACTGAGCATTTAACTTCATTCTCAGATAAGGCCCAAAATTACTTTCAGGACTTCTTAGATTCTTGCTATAGTGGGTGGCTGCAAAAGAAAAAAAAAAGCCTTAATTGTATGAGATAAAAGTGATCTGGTATTTTATGCCATCTTCACAATTGATTGTCTAACCAAGAATTTTGTTGTAAAATGTAGCATTAAGATGTGTGAGCTTGTAGACAATCCACTGGACAATATAAAAAATTAACAAAAAGTTTTTCTTTTACTACCTACAAAATGTGTGACTTCAAGCAATTTATTTTATGTCTTTGATCTAGAGTTTTCTTATTTTAAAATGGATACTATAGTCTTATAATGTTCCTTCTAGTGTCAAACCTCTTACATCCTGTAGCTTTGTTTTCTCAATTTTGGGTCTCTGTAGGTCCTTCCTTCTTCTATGAGCCTCTAAATCTCCAAAACTCGAACATCTGCTAGAACTTTTGCATTTCTTTCATGGGCTTTGAGGAAATAAATGTCTTCCCACATCTTTAACCATCTGTCTTTGTTCATTTCCATGCTGTTATGACAGAATACCAAACAAAGACTGGGCAATTTATAAACAATGGAAGTTTGTTTTGTTGACAGTTCCATAGGCTAGGAAGTCCAAGATCAAGGGGTTATATCTGGCATGGGCCTATGTGCTTTGTCATAACATGGCATAAGGCATCACATGGTAAGAAAGCATGCAAGAGAAGGCAAGAAAAGGCCAAAGTCGCCTTTATAACCCACTCTTAATAATAAACCCACTCCTGTGAAAATGGCATTAATCCATGAAAGAGGACAGAGTCCTCATAATCATGTCTTAAAGATCTTGCCTCTCAACACTTTTGCACTGGGGACTAAGTTTCCAACATATGACTTTTAAAGGCCATATTCAAACCACCACACTAGCTAAACATTTCCCTCTTCTGCTGCTATACTATGTTACTGCATGATGTTTCACAAGACATCAAGCTAAATAAAGGCTCTCACAAGGTGAGCCAAGTGTTCTCAAGTGCCCCATTGCTACTGAGAATTTTTTACTATGTGTCCCACACCCCAATGGGTTTCAAAAAGGAAAAAAGTAAGAATGTTAGTATTTGTCTTCTTCCTCTAACTTTTCATACTTTTTCCGAAACTCTCAGGGTCATTCTTGCTTTCCACTGTACCTCATCTTTCCATTTTCTTCCCATAGAGCCTTGTATATCTTCCTTTTCACTGTATCCTGAGTTCTTTCCACCTATGGTTTCAAGTCAATCAAGCCTGCACTCTGAAAAGTTCTTTACAGTATGTGAAGTCTAGAAAACCTGTTTTGCTTTTGTTTTTTGTTTTCAGGAATACCAAGGTTTTCAACCTCCTGTTTTGCTTTAAATGTAAAATGTGTGGTTTAGAAGTCAAATATGAATGTTAGCTCTTTGTCTGTGAATTCCTACCATAATAACATTTATCATCCTTAAAGTACATGAATGCCTGTACTTGACTTAAAGAAGGTTGGTACAAAAAAATAGAAAGAAGGGAAGGGGGATAAGATGCCCAACTAGACACAACCAGGAAGCACTGCTCTTACTGACAGAGACCAAATTATTGAGTACATAACTACAATTGGAGAAGAACTGAAAGAAATTGCATGCAAAGATTCATACAAAGGATCAATGAAACCAAGAATTGCTTATTTGAAAGTATTAACAAGATTGATGGTTGGCTAGCTAGATTAGCAAAGAAACAAAAAGGAGAAACCTAAATAAGTACAATCAGAAATGACAAAGATGACACTACAAGCAAACCCACATAAATGCAAAAGATCCTCAGAGATTATTACAAACAACTCTATGCACACAAATCAAAAAGCCTAGGGGAAATGGGATAAATTCCTGGAAACACACAAGCTCCCAAGATAGAATCAGGAAGGACATGGTAACCAAAACACAAACCAAAAAGTTCTGAAATTGAATGAGTAATAAAAGCCTATCCATCACAAAAAGCCTTGGACAACATGAATCCACAGCCATATTCTACAGACATAACAAAGAACTGGTACCAACAGAATCTATTCCATAAAATCTAGGAGAAAGGGCACCACCCAAACTCATTCTCTGAAGCCAACATCAGTCAGATACCAAAACCTGGCAGAGAGACAACAACAGCAACAAAAAGAAAATCTCAGGCCAGTATACCTGATAAACATAGATGCAAAAATCCGAAAAAAAAAAAAAAAATCAGCAAACCAAATCTAGCAGTATCATCAAAAAGTTAAGAAACCATTATAAAGTAGGCTTTATTTCTGGAAAAAAAGGAAATCAATAAATGTGATTCACTACAGAGACATAATTAAAAGCAAAACCCATATCACTGGCCAGGCATGTTAGCTCATGCCTATAATCCCAGCACTTTGGGAGGCCAAGGTGGGTGGATCACCTGAGGTTAGGAGTTCGAGATCAGCCTGGCCAACTTGGCGAAACCTCATCTTTACTAAAAATACAAAAATTAGCTGGTTGTGGTGGCATGCACCTATAATCTCAGCTAGTTGGAAAGCTGAAGCAGGAGAATTGCTTGAACCCAGGAGGTGGAGGTTGCAGTGAGCCAAGATCATGCCACTGCACTCCACCCTGGGCAATAGAGTGAGATTCCATCTCAAAAAACCGTATGACCATCTCAATTGAAATGAAAAAAGCTTTTGACAAATCCAGCATCCTTTCATGATAAAAAGACTCAACATCAAAGGAAATGTCATTTATGACTGAAAATGATAAGAGCCATCTATGACAAACCCAAATTCATTGTCATACTGCCTGGGTAAAAGCTATAACCATTCCTCTTGAGAACTGGAAGAAGACAAAGGTGCCTACTCTCACCATTCCTATTCAGTGTAGTACTGTAAGCCCTAGCCAAAAAAAAAAAAAAAAAAAAAAAAAAAAAAAAAAAAAAAAAAAAAAAAAAAAAAAAGCATTGATATAGGAAAAGAAGAAGCCAAGCTATCACTCTACACTGATGATATGATTCTATACCTGGGAAACCCCAAATACTCTGCTGAAAGCCTCCTAGAACCAAAAAACAACCTTATTGCAGTTTTAGTATACAAAATAAACACACAAAAGTCAGTAGTATTTCTGTACACCAGTAACATTCAAGCTGAGAGTCAAATCAAGAATACAATCCCACTTACAACAGCCAAAAAGTTGAAATACCTAGGAATACAGTTGACCAAGTAGGTGAAGGATATCTACAAGGAGAACTAGAGAACACTGCTGAAATAAATCAGAGATAACACAAATAAATGTAAAAGCATTCCATGCTCATGGATTACAAGAATAATATTATTAAAATGGCCACACTGCCTAAAGTAATTTACAGACTCGATGCAATTACTATCAAACTGCCAACATAATTTTTCACCTAATTAGAAAAAAACTTTTAAATTTTATATCATTCCAAAAAAAGGCAGTGAATAGCCAAAGCAATCCTAGGCAAAAAGAACAAAGCCAAAGGCATAACACATCCAAATTCAAACTATACTGTAAGGCTACAATAACCAGAACAGCATGATGTGAGGTAGGAGACTGACAGGGCTTGTTTCCTGGTCACAACACTGCTGAGCAAAACAGGTTATAATAAAGACAGGATAAAGTGAAGAAACCAGCACAAATGAGCAGATGTCAATGAAGGCAATTTATAGCTGCCTTGGTGCTCAGTAGCATAAGACAATCCCCCTAGTGCCATGAGAGTTTACAAATTCCATAGCAATCACCTGGAACCCTTTCTGTGGCAACAACCCAGAAGTTACAGCCTATTTCTTAGAAAGTTATAAATATCCACTTCTCAGTTTGCA
Source organism: Cebus imitator (assembly GCF_001604975.1). NCBI lineage: Eukaryota > Metazoa > Chordata > Mammalia > Primates > Cebidae > Cebus > Cebus imitator. The sequence continues at coordinate 2,083,841 of NW_016107659.1, read as the reverse complement.
TGGACATGCTTCTTGGTTTGCATGTAACTGAAAGTGAGTTTACTTGAGTGAAAATACAATTGCTTAGAGCCCATATGTTGCTGACTCTGCGCACATAGCCTATGTGTAGCCCTGTTCCACAAGGAACAGTACTTTTCAATAAAAGATTGCTGTCTAACAGCACCAGCTCACCTTTGAATTATTTCATGGTTGAAGCCAAGAACCCTCATGGGCTAAGCCCCAATTTGGGGATTTACCTGTACTGCATTGGTACTCGTGCAAAAAAGAGACATATATAGATCAATGAAATAGAGAAGAGAATCCAGAAATAAAGCCAGACACCTACTTATCTTATCTTCAACAAAGCCAACAAAAACAAGCAATGGAAAAAGGACTTCCTATTCAATAAATGATGCTGGGAATAGCTAGCTATCCATATGTAAAAAAAAAAAAAAAGGACTGAACCCCAGCCTTTTTCCATCACATAAAATAACTCAACATGAGTTAAACACTTAAATGTAAGACCTCAAACTATAAAAATCCTAGAAGAAAACCTAGGAAACACCATTCTGGACACTGGCCTTGGGAAAGAATTTTTGGCTGAGTCCCCCAAAGCAATTCAGCAATAACAGAAATTGACAAGTGGGATCTAATTAAACTAAAGAGCTCTGCACAGCAAGAGAAACCATCAACAGAATAAACAGATGATGCAAGGAATGGGAAATAAAATATTTAAAATCTACACATGCAACAAAGGTCTAATATTCAGAATTTATAATAAGCTTAAATCAATAAGCAAAAAACAATTAACTCCATTAAAAGAGGGCAAAGGACATGAACAAATATTTCTCAAAAGAAGACATACAAGTGGCCAATAAAGACATGAATAAATGTCCATCACCAATTATCAGATTATCAGAGAAATGCAAATCAAAACTGTAGTGAAATTCTCAGTTTGCATGGACATGCAAAATTCTCAGTTTACATGGACCGGTAGTTTCACACCGGTCAGAATGACTCTAACTGAAAAGTCAAATAATAACAGACAATGAAACTGCAGAGAAAAGGGAATGCTGACACACTCTTGGTGGGAATGTAAATTAGTTTAGCTACTGTGGAAAGCAGTTTGGAGATTTCTCAAAGAACTTACAACTACCATTTGACCTAGTAATCCCATTACTGGGTATATACACAACAGAAAATAAACTGTCCTACCAAAAAGACACATGCATGTATATGTTAATCACAGGGTTACTTACAATAACAAAGACATGGAATCAACTTAGGTGCCCATCAGTGGTGGATTAGATCAATAAAATATGTTACATTTACGCCATGGAATATTACACAGTCATAAAAAAGAATAAAATAGTGTTATTTGCAGCAACATGGATGCAGCTGGAGGCCATAAGCCTAAGTAAATTAATGAAGGAACAGAAAACCAAGTACCACATGCTTTCTTTTTGATGCTGGGTAGTATTCCATTGTATGGATATACTACAATTTGATGAACATTGTTTTCCAGTTTGTGGCCATTATAAATAAAGCTGCTATGAATATACAAGTACAAATATTTGTAGAGATGCTCTTATTTCTCTTGGGTAAATATCTAGAAATTAAATTACAGGGCTTTATGGCAACTGGAAGTTTAACTTTTTAAGAAATTGCCAACTGCTTTCCAAATTCCTGTTTTGAATTTGCATAAGTGATATATAAGCAGTCCAGTTGCTCCATATCAAAGCTAACACTTCATATCGTCACTCATTTTAGCGTTAGACATTGTTGTGTGTATGTAGTATTATCTCATCGGTACCAATAATTAATGATGTTCATTATATTTTCATGGGCTTATTTGTTATTTGTAATCTTTATGTCAAATATTGGTTCAAGTCTGTTGTTCATCTTTGGGCTCTTTGTCTTAGAGATGCTTTGTAAGTATTTTATAAAAATTCTAGGTACAAGCAAGTACTTATGAGATGCACATTTTCCCAATATCTTCTCTTGGCTTTTTTTCTTTATTTTTTATTTCTTGTAATGTATTTCAATGGAAAACGGGTTTTTTTCACTTTGATGAAGTCTAATTTATTAATTTTTTCATTATATGATTGGTTTTTGTGTACCCTTAGAAATCTTTGCCAAGTCCAAGGTCACAAGGATATTCTTCAACTTTTCTTCTCTAAGTTATACAGGTACAGCTTACATATTAGGTCTATAACCAATTATTAGTTACAGTTTCTATATGCAATGTTAGGTTTGAGTACTTTTTGTTTGTTTTCTTGTTGTTTGTTTGTTTTGTACATAGATAGCCAAATGACTCAGCATCATTTGTTAAAAAGACTATTCTTTATCCACAAAATTATTTGGCGTTTTGTTGAAAATAATTGTCCATATCTGTGTTTATCTATTTGTGGACTCTCTTTTCTGGTCTATTTATCTATATATGATTATCACTATGCCAATTTATATCTTCTAACTGTTTGTGTTCCCTCAAAATTCTTACATTAAAATCTTGTCCCCTTAAGGTATTAAGAGGTTGGGGATTGGAAGGTAAGTAGGTCATGAGGTGGAGCCCTCATAAATGGTATTAGTGCCCTTATAAAAGAGACCTGAGTGAGCTTTTTGTCCCTTCCACTATGTTGAGGACACAGCTAGAAGGTGCCATCTATGAGGACTGAGCCTTCACCAGACATCTAATCTACTTGTACCTTGATCTGGGACTTCCCAGCCCCTAGAACTGTGAGCAATAGATTTCTGTTGTTTATAAATTACCTCAAGTATAAGGTATTTTGTTACAGCAGCTGAAATGGATTATGACCCCAATATTACACTTGTCTTGATATCAGTTTTGACTGTCTTGAAATCATATAATCATTTACCATGATTACTCCAGCTTTTTCTTTTCTAAATCACTTTGGTATTCTAGAAGCTTATCAGTTTCTACAAATATAAAAGTCCTATTGAGATGTTGTTGATTGGGATAGTGTTGAATCCTTAGATCAGTTTGGAGAAAATTGACATCGTAACACAATTGAATCATTTCATTCATAAATGTGATTGTAGTAGTCATCCTGGGCTACTGGAAGAGACTAGGTGGTTTAAATAATGGAGATTTATTTTCTCATGTTTTTGGAGGCTAAAGGCCAAGATCAAGGTATTAGTAGAATTGGATTTTGGTAAGGTCTTTCTTGACCTTCAGATAGCTTGCAGTTAGCTGCTTCTCACTGTGTCCTTACATGGCATTTTATCTATGTGCACATGGAGAAAGAGAGAACTTTCTTGTGTTTCATTTTCCTTTTTATAAAGATACCTTTCCTATTGAATTAAACCTCCAAACTTATGACCTCATTTAACCTAATTACCTCCTTAAATGCTCTATCTCAAAGTACAGACACATTGGGGGTTAGAGCTTCAACATACAAATTGAGAAGAGGCCCATCGCAACCCATAACATTATTTGGCCTCCCAAAATCATATCCTTCTCATATGCAAAATACATTCACCCCATCTCAACAGCCCCACAGTAAGTTAGTTATAGAGAGACCCAAAGTAAATTTATCCTGAGGCAAAATTCCTCTCCAGCTGTGAGCTGGTAAAACCAAGGTTTTGTGCTTCCAAAACATAATGGTGGGACTGGCTTAGGATGGATATTCCCATTCCAAAAAGGGGGTAGGGGGAAAGAAGAATGGGCAGCAGGTCTTAAATAACTTTAAGCCTATCAAGTTAACTTTTATTGGATCTAAGGCTCAAAAAATTTTTATTTGGCTGGATGTTCTGCCATCTGGTCCCACTGGGACAATGGTTCCACCTTCTGGGTCCACTGGGGCAGTAATCCCACCTTCTTGTCACTGCACAGTGGTCCTGTCTTCCTGATCACAGGCAGAAACATTGCTCCTAAGGACACAGGCTGGTGTAATTAGACTTACTGAAGAATTGGCCGCACCCTCTGAAACCAAGGAAGCGATCAGATTTCTGAAACTGATGGGTTGGCAGGTTACACCACCAAGACTGTGTGTCATAAACCTATGGTGGCAGTGGCAGCCCTACCAATGTCTGAATTGTCCTTAGAGTCACTATCTTTCTTACTTTTTGAAGGATAAGGCATGTTCACAGCCAGGTAACTCTATTGTTCAGTCCTGGCTTTTGCTAAAAAGATGTTACCTACCTCAGCAAAAGCCACCATTTCTCCCAATTCTCAATAATATCTTTGAGACAGACCTTGGCTGAATTGTGTTCTAATATTTTGTGGAAGGAGGAATTTATCTGTGACAAACTTGGATATGTAGGGTTATGCCTGGGTAATTATTCCATGAAGAAATTACCAGGTATTTAATTAACCAGACACAACCCTTGATTGCTTGATGTTCTCTCATACTTTCTCCATTTTTTTTTTCAATATGGATATGCTGAGAATTTTCCAAGTTTTCAAAACTGGTTCCTTTTTACTTAACAATTCCTTCTTTAATTCATCTCCTCACAAATTTTACTAGGGGAACTCAGGCTTTTCCTTCAACACTTTGCCTGGAAATATCCTCAACTAAATATCCAAGTTTGTCACAAATAAATTCTACTTTCCACAAAATATTAGAAAACAATTCAGCCAAGGTCTTTGCCATCATTTCCACCAATTTTCAATGACATCTTCCTCATTTCTGTCTGAAGCCTCACCAGATATAATTTATTGTTCAGACTTCTGACAACATTCTGTTTATGCTGATATATGTTTTTCTCTAAATAACTTACATTTTCTTTATAGCTGTCCTGTTTTCTGAGTTCTCACCAGAATCACCTTTAATGGTCACATATCTTCCAAGACCCCCTTCAAGACAATCTAAGTTTTTTCTAGCATGCACCTTAAAATCCTTCCAGCCTCTACTCATCACTCAGTTCCAACACCACTTCCACTTTTGTAGGTATTTGTTACAACAGCATCCTACTTCCTGATACCAAAATCTGTATTAGTCTGCTCAGGCTGGCATCACAATATCAAAGACCAAGTTGCTTAACAATTTATTTTCTCTTAGTTCTGGAGTCTCAATGTCCAAGATCACAGTGCCATCAGTGTGGGCTTCTGGTGAGAAATATTTTATTGGCTTGAAGATGGTCACCTTCTTGCTATGCCTGCACATAGCCTTTCCATGCAAACATGGAAAATGAGGGAGCTCTCTGGTGTCTCTTCCTTTTCCTAGACAACACCAGTGCATGAGTGCCATCCTTATAACCTCATTTAATCTTATATACCACCTTAGAGTCCTTGTCTTCAAATACAGTCTAGCTGGTGGTTAGGATTTCAATGTATGAATCCTAGGGGGGTGCAATTCTATCCATAATGATTTACATTTCTATTTGGTGGATATTCACTAATTTCTTTTATCAATGATTTGAAGGTTTCAATATACAGATTTTATATATATTTAAATTTTGGGGGAATACAGTTGTTCCTAATAGTCCTTATTATCCTTTTAATGTTAGAAGAATTCATAGTGATGGCCTGTTTTTCATTTTTGATATTACTTTGTATCATTTCTACCTTTTGTTTTAAAGTAACAGATTTTTATTTTATAGATTTTATGTTTTCTGTCCCATGGATTTTTATTCTGATCATTTTTAAAATTTTTCTTTCTTCAACTTACTTTGGGTTTGATTTACTCATTGTTTTAAGTTTCTTGTGAAAAAACTAGGGACATTGATTTGAATTATTTTTTTCTTAAATAAGTATTTAATACTATATATTTGCTTTCAAATGTTAATTTAGCTGTACCACACATATTTTGATGTGTTTTACTTTCATTCAGCTTGACATATTTTCTAGTTTTTCTAGTAAATTGTCTTGATTTGTATGTTATTTAAAGTTGTGTTTGTTTAACCTTAATTAGTGAGAATACTTTCAGTATCTTTAATCATTTAATTCTGGTTAATTTCATTGTTATTATAGAGCATATTTAACTTATTTGAATTTTTTATTTTATTTAGCTTCTTTTTTATTACCCACAATGCAGTCTTTTTTGGTAAATGTTCCATGTTCAGTTGGAAAGAATGTATATTTTGCTGTTTTCAGTTAGAGCATTCTGCAAATATCAATTATGCCAGGTCAGTTGATAGTGTTTGTTGTTTATGTCTTTTATATACTTACTGATTCTAAGTCTACTTCTTCTATAGATTACTGAGGAAACCAATAATGACATCTCTAATTATAATTGTGTCTGTGTGTGTGTGTGTGTGTGTGTGTGTGTGTGTGTGTGTCTGTTTTAGTTCTATCACATTTTGCTTCATGTATTTTGGACTTCTGGTTATTGGAGTACATATACATTTAGGATTTTAAAAATTCATTGACCTCTTTAGAATTATGAATTTATGCAATGCCCCTCTGTATCCCTAGTAACATTTCCTGTTTTGAGGGCTATTTTGTTTGATTCTAATAAACCACTCTAGCTTTCATTTTCTTAGCGTTTTTATGGTGTATCTTTTATATCCTGTTAATTTTAACCTACCACGTCTCTACATTTGAAACAGGTTTTTCATAGACAGCCTAGAGTTTAGTGTTATTATTTTTTTAATCCTGTGACAAAATGGATCATTTGACTTAATCATTTGATTTGACCAGTTACTTTGAACATAATTATTGATAAATTTCGTTGAAACCTGCCCTATTACTCTTCATTATGTATTTGACATAACTTTTCCTTTTTTCACCCTCTCATTTTGTTGTCATTTAGATAGAATTTTTTTATCATCCAATTTTACTTCCAATATTTGCTTATAGCTATAATTCTTTTTTTTTATTTTAGAGGTGACTCTGGATTTTACAATATTGCTATTTAACTCATGGTAGTCTTCTGTTTCATTTAAGGTGTAAGAAACTTGCAAAAATAGACTTTGTTTCCCCGTCCTTTGGGAAATCATTATCATATATTTTACTTCTGTAGATGCCATAAACTTCACAGTGCATTATTATTTTTTTTAAGTCTATTATTTTTTAAAGAGACTAAGTAGAAAAAAATGTATTTTCTTATATAGTTCCACTGTGAAGAGTGTTTCTATTCCTTTCTATTGATCCAAATTTACCTCTGTTACCATTTTCCTTTTTCCTGAAGAATTCCCTTTGGTATTTTTTTGTAATTCAGCTCTCCTGACCACAAATAAGCTTTTCAAAAAGTTTTTATTTTGTAACATTTTTGAAAAATATTTTTTCTGTTAACAGAAATCTAGGTGGGTTTCTTTTTTTTTCATTTTTACTTTCAGTACTTTAAAGGTGATAGTCCCTTGTCTTTTATATTACATAAAATTTCACAGGAAGCCAGCTGTTATTCTTATTTTTGTTCTTCTGTATGTAATGTGACATTTTTTTCCTCTGGTAATTTTAAGGTATTCTCTTTATCACTTTGGATTTTAAGTAATTTGATTATCATATGCTTTGTGTGTGTGTGTATGTGTGTGTGTGCATGCACATGTGCATGTAAAATTTTCTGCTTGGTGCTTTGTAGCATTTTTTGATCTGTGAGTTCATAATTTTTATCAATTTGGAGAACATAATCATAAGGTATGAGTAAAGGCAACATACAGAGTTAATAATTAGGTGAGAAATGAGGAGAAACTATGCCATGATAGATTTGAACCTAAATATACAGTTAAACTGAAAGCCAGTACTGACACAGAAATTTCTCAATTAAGTAAGCCAATAAAGCATTTTTCTGCCTTAGCCAATTTAATTTAAATTTATCTACCTCACACTCAAACTAGGAAATTCAAAATAGTTTTCTAGCAAATAGGAAAATTATAATATCAGATAAATCGTACTTTTTATGTTGGTTGTCTTCACGAACCTGCTTTTAGTTTTCTGATAACATAAAAACAATGTCTGTTTACATTTTAATTATTTGTTTAATTTTTCAAAAAAGGACATACTTTAGCCTTGCCTTTTGTTTAAGGCCCTCAATCTCTCATAAAATTTGTTAGTTATACTTGTAATCTTAGTAATCTTGCTCCTTGCAAATTATACAATCATTAATTCCATGCTCAAAGATAAATAAAGTCATCTCAACTGATAAATTTATAGTAATTGTTGGGTATCTTTCATAGGCAAAGATAATTTAAATGAAATAATAAGTACTAACATATCAATTACTGTTAGGTCTTTCATATGCTTAATATACACATTCACAGTCAGAAAAAGTGATTCACGTTTACTATTTTGAGTTTGTGGGAAGATCTTAAACTGCTACTTCATCTTTTAGAATGGGACACTCTTTTTAACAATAAGACTTTTTGCCTGGGAAATGCATCAGGATCTCAGCCCAAAGAGGTTTTCATAAAATGCTTTTTCAAAAAAATTATAAAGTAAAATTATTGTTTTTCTTATGCCTTTTGAAATTTAATTACCTATGTGCTGTGTCCATTTAGGTAGCAAAACAACATTGCAAATTATAGCAGAGAATCTCAGATTTTCTCTTTTGACAGAAATATGATATATGGCTTTAAATTAAAGTTCAATATTATGTGTGCCTTGACATCTGGAAAAAACTGTGATAATCTAATAGCTCTCCTTTCTATGCTCCCACAGATGAGGTCTTTTGGCCAAAATACCCTCTTTATCGAAGGGACTAGGCAAAGTGCCTGCTTATCCCTCAGTAGTAGGCTTCAAAGTGCCTGCTTATTCCTCAGTAGTAGGCCTACCCCTTGAATTATTCAAACAAAACAATAATATCCTCCCATGAGAATGAGTGCCCGCCTCACCATCTAGTTGCTACAAAGCGTGCCTTCCAAAGACCCTGTTTGTTCACCCTTCTCCCAAATGAAATTTCTGTTGTGGTCCTTCGTCACATGGTATATTCTCTTCCCTCAGGCTGTCAGTATATGTGACTAATCAACTGCAGCTTGGCTTATCTGTTCAAGGTCAGATGTTGTGTATTTATAACAGTAGGGTAGAAATCCCTTTTTTTATCAATGGAGTGACGAAAAAGTGAGCAAAATAAGAAGTATAGTTGGTAAGTTTTTTAAATTGTCTTCTTGCTTGTGCGATGGAAAATCACATTTGTATTTATCCTCTTTCCATCTTCTTTCCCTCTCCTTTTGTACTTTTATATTTTTTGGCCTCAGAAATTCCTAAGAGAAGAAAACAGAAATTGTTGGAAGTAAAGCTACTTCCCAATGTTTTGTGAAAGCCTGAGCCATATGATTGAAGAGAATGAGCTAGAATAAAGGAGGATGGAATTATTTGACACAGCAGGGATTAAAAGAGAGATATTTTCTTCAGAGACTATGGCTTTCAGGTTCACCTACGAACTCTAAAATTTAGTCTAATTGTCAATCTTAAGAAATATTTTATGTCAAGTCCTCTTAGTGTGATATGGAAGCAGTAGTAATTGGTTTATGTGGACCTCAAGCATGAGGTCTTGATTGGGTATGAAGAGGAGAACAAATAGCCCTTTTACACAATTAGAACTTTTGCTGGCCTACTGTAGCAAGAACTATGAGTCAGACTTAAAGCAATCTAGGTAAAGAAATGGGAATTTCATTAATATATGAGTTTATGGTTTACAGGTTCAACAATTGCAAGAATTAATTCATATGCTTGAACTGGCCATTGAACAAGCAACCAATTACCATTTTTGTTTCCTGGGGAAATCTTTTCACAGCAGAGTAGAATTAGGAATTGCAACTGAGCAATTAACTTCTCTATTATAAAAAACAAAAATTGCATTGATATTTTAGGTTTCAATATCATTATGGAATATAACACAGAATGAGGTCAAAGTATTAATGTCCATTTGATAAATTTCCTTTCTATTTTTTCTATATCCCTTGCAATGTTTATAATAAAAATAGTACTTTCTATTATTTCCCATTCGTCTATCCCCTCATACAGAGTAATATTTTTTGTAGTCTTTCTAGATTGAGGTGCATCAAGTTGTAATTCTTACAAGTGTGAATAAAATTTGACAAGATGATTACCTGGGAGTCTTATATTTGACATTTTACTCATCAGCTTTTATGTTAAAATGGCTTATCTGTAAAAACTATAAATGCATAAAACCTGTAAATATTTATGTTTTATATCTCAAAGGTGGAGTTCATTATACTAGTGAAATAATCACTGAATAAAGAGTCAGAAGACATGGATCCATGTCCTGGTTTCACCAATTCCCAATCAATATGACCTTAAGTGGATTTTCTTTAAGCTTCATTTTCTACATCTATTCAATGAAAATTCAAAACCTGTATTACTGTCCTCATAAGTTAGTGTGAGAATCAAAGAAGATAATGAAAGCAAAGATACTCAGTAATTAGTGAAGTATTCTATGGATTTTATTACATACTCCAAATTTTCTGTTTTACAGATGAGGAAACAAAAGCCCTTGTTTCTTAGTCACCCAAGGGAAAAAAAGAACACACTTGAGAAAATATGGCAGAATAGAACATTTCTACCATGATCCTCACCAAGAAACATCAATTTTGAACAATTTTGACAACTACCCATGGATGAAATTACCACTGTAGGAGTATGGGGTTTTAGCATAAAAATTTCACCACAGTGTTGAAGCAAAAAATTTAACAATAGACACACTAAAGGGAAAAACAACAGTATTACTTTACTCACATCACCACTCTCCCAAGATGGCACAACTCAGTGCCAAGAGAAACCCATTCAGCTCCTCTAGCCATGTGGGACATTGGCCAAGAAGACCTACTTTTTTTTGCATGTCTCCCAGAATACTTAGGTAATTGGCACAGCTATGTGGTTGGAAGAGGCTGAAAACAGGGATGATGGATCATAGACCCTCTTATCTATGGAATCCATTAGAAAGCCCACCCATAAGCTGCTTGAGATGTCTCATCCATGGATTCCCCACAACTGGACCAGAAGCACTTCAAGTGCCCTATGTACCTCAGTCTTTCCCCCTAGGCTGGCTCCCTGGGCGTACTGCTGTAGACATCAAATACAAATATCTCTCACAAGCAGACAACTCAACTATGAGGGATTGGGAGAAAGCACACAAACTTGAGCATTTCTGAGAACTCCTCTAAATAGAACAAATGGTTAAGACTAACAGCACCCAGCTTGGCTTCAAGTAATTGAAAAATGGCATATGATTTTTGGAATTCCCTCCAGGAGAAAATAAGATGTGTGGAATAAGCACATACATAGGAAAGGTCTTAAGGAGACTCAGAATCCCTAGCTAGGAAAACTGGTGAAGGAATTTTGCTTCCAAAGCCAGTTAATAAACACTGGAGAAGGTGCCAGCTTCTTCAAATATTCAAACACCTACACAAAGATACAAAAAACGAAAAAACACAAACCAAAGAAACCATGATATCAACAAAGGAACACAACAATGTTACAGTACCAACCCCAGAGAAAACGAGATCTACAAATTGCCTGGCAAGGAGTTCAAAATAATTTTATTAAGAAGCTCAGCAATCTACAAGAGAGCAGATAGACAATTCAAAAGTATTAGACAACAAAACATGATCAGTATGAGAATTTCAATAAAGAAATAGAAATCAAAAAAGAACCAAATGGAAATTCAAGAGCTGAAGAAAACAGTGAAATTAAATAAAAATACATTAGAGAGCATCAACAGCAAAATTAATCAACAAAAGAAAAAAATATGAACTCAAAAATGGGTCATTTGAAAATATCTAGTCAGAGAATAAAAAGAAACAGAAAACACAAAAAGTAATGAAGAAAGCCTATGAAATTTATGGAACAGCATCAAGAGAGGTAATGTTTGAATTATGGAATTTTAACAAGGAGAAGAGAAAGAGAAACATCCAGAAAGCTTACTGAAAGTAGTAATAGCTGAAATCTTTCTAAATCTGGAGAGCTATATTGACATTCACATATATAGAGCTTAAGTATTTTCAAATAGATTCAATCCAAAAAAGACTTCACTGAGACACATCATAATCAAACTGCTAAACATCAAAGTCAAAGAAATTTGAAAACAGCAAAAGAAAAGAGGGTGATCATATACAAGGGAACTCCCATAAGGATATCAGTAATTTCTAAGCAGAGACTTTGTAGACCAGAAGAGAGTGGGATAATATAATCAAAATGCTGAAAGAGAAAACAACTGTCAACCAAGAATACTTCATCCAGTTAAACTATCCTTCAGTAATGAAGGGACAATAAACACTTTTCCAAACAAACAAAGTGTAGAAAGCTCATCACCACTATAGCTAGCTTACAAGAAATACCAAAGGGAATTTTCAAGTTAACATAAAAGGATACTAATTAGTAACATAAAATTATATGAAAGCATTAAACTCACTGGTAAGTTTATAGTTAAATTCAGAATATTCCTACTATAATAGTGGTGTACAAATCACTTATAATTCTAGTATAGAGGTAAAGGACAAAGTGTAAAAAATAACTATGAATCTAATCTGTTATGTATACACAATATAAAAATATACAAATTGTGGCTTCAAAATCATAAAATGGGCATGAGGGATAAAAGTATAGAGATTTGTAGTTGATAAAAATTAAGTTGTTATCAGCTTAAAATAGACTGTTATAACTATAAGGCGTTTTATGCAGACCTTATGGTAACCATGAAGCAAAAACCTGTAGTAGACATATGAAATATGAAAAGAAAGGAATCAAAGCATACATACCTAAAGTTATCAGATCACAAAGGAAGTCAGCAACAAAAGAAGAAAATAACAAAGGATCTCCAAAATGGCCAGCAATGAATAACAAAATGGTCATATCAATTCTCTACCTACCAATAATTTCTTTAAATGTAGATCAATTACATTCTCCAACCAAAGACACAGAGTGAGGAAATGGATAAAAGAAAAAAACAGGCTAGGCATGGTGGCATATGCCTATAATCACAGCACTTCTGGAGGCTGAGGCAGGTGGATCACCTAAGGTCAGGAGCTCAAGGCCAGCCTGGTCAACATGGTGAAACCCCTTCTCTACTAAAAATACAAAAATTAGCCAGGTGTAGTGGCATATGCCCATAATCCCACCTACTTGGAAGACTGAAGTAGGAGAATCGCTTGCACTAGCAGGGCAGAGGTTGCAGTGAGCCAAGATTGTGCCACTGCACTCCAGATTGGGGACAAGAGTGCAAGAGTGAGACTCCATCTAAGAAAGAAAATAAAGAAAGAAAGAGAAAAAGAAAGAAAGAAAGAAAAAGAAAGAAAGAAAGAAAGAAAGAAAGAAAGAAAGAAAGAAAGAAAGAAAGAAGGAAAAGCAAGGGTCATGTGTATGACACCTACAAGAAAGTCACTTCAGCTTTAAGAACATACACAGACCAGAAGTCAAGAATATTCCATACAAATGAAAACCCAAGGAGAAAAGAAGTAGCTGTATTTTTATCAAAAAAGATTTTCAGGCAAAAAGTGTAATAAGAGATAAAGAAGGTCATTGCACAATGATAAAGGAGTCAATTGACCAAGGGAATATAACAATTATAAGTATATATGTACCAACATTGGAGCACCTAAATATATAAAGTAATTATTAAATGATCTAATTAGATAAACAGCAATAAAATGATAATATGACTTCAACAACTCACTTTTAACAATGGATATATATATATCTTCATGACTGAAAATCAGTAAGGAAACATTGGACACAAACTATACTTAATTAGTTAATTTATTACTTTATTATTATTATTGCTATTGAGACATAGCTTTGTTCCTTTTGCCCAGGCTAGAGTGCAATGGCACAATCTCTCCTCACTGCAACCTCTGCCTCCCAGATTCAAGTGATTTCCCACCTCAGCTTCCCAAGCAGTTGGGATTACAGGCACACACCACCATGCCTGGAAAATTTTGTATTTTTAGTAGAGATGGAGTTTCACCATGTTGGCCAGGTTGGTCTTGAACTCCTGACCTCAGATGATCTGCCTGCCTCAGCCTCCCAACATGCTGGGATTACAGGTGTGAGCCACTGTGCCCAGCTGGACACAAACTACACTTTAGATCAAATGAAAATAATGAACATACACAGAATATTCTACACAGCAGTGGTTGCATATTTTTCTCAAGAATACATAAAACATTCCACATGACAAGTCTTAACAAGTTTAAGATTGAAGTCATATCAAGTATCTTTTCTGGCTACAATACTATGAAACTAGCAATAAATAACAGGAGGAAATTTGAAAAATTTATAAATATGTGGAAATTAAACAACATACTCCTGAATATTCAATGGGTCAAAAAATTATAAAGAAAATAAAAATGTCTTAAGACAAATTAAAATAGAAACACAGTATATCAAAACTTATGAAATATGGCAAAAGCAGTTATAAGGGTCATTTTGGCAACAATTACTTATATAAACAGAAAAAAGCCCAAAGATCTCAAACAACCTAACATTTTACTTAAATAAACTAGAAAGACAAGAACAAACTAAACTTGAAGTTAGCAAAAGGAAAGAAATAGAAAAGATTAATGCAGAAATAAGTGAAATAAAGACTAGAAAAGCAATAAAAAAATCAATGGAAGTAATATTTGCAAATCAAGAAGGTAAACAAAAGTGCAAATCTTAGACTAAGAGAAAAAAAGAAGACAAAAAAATCAGAAATAAAAGAGGAGATGCTACAACAAAAAATGCAGAAATACAAAAGGGCATCAGAGATGACTATGAGTAATTAGAAACTGAAAAAGTGGATAACCTAAAAGACATAAATAAATAAAAATATATAGCCTACCAAAATTGAATCAAGAAACAGAAAACATGCAGACTAATAATAAGCAAGGAAGTAAATCGATAAATAAAAATCTCTCAATAAAGAAAAACTCAGTACCTGATGACTTCACTGATGAATTTTACTAAACATTTAAATAAGAATTAATACCAATTATTCTTAAATTCTTAGAAAAAATGAAAGAGGAGATAACACTTCCAAACTCATTTTATGAGGTCAACACTACCCTGCTACAAAAGCCAGACAAAAATACCGTAAGAAAAAAATTACAGCCAATAGCTGTTGTTTATATAGGTGCAAAATTCCTCAACCAAAAACTTAACAGCACATTAAAAAGATAATTCTCCATCATCCAGTGAGATTTATCCCTGGGATACAAGCCATACTTAACAGCACATTAAAAAGATAATTCTCCATCACCCCGTGAGATTTATCCCTGGGATACAAGGATGTTTCAACATATATAAATTAATAAAGGTGATACATCGCATTAACAGAATGAAGGACTAAAATCATATGATCATGTCAGTATATACAGAAAAGGCAGTTGGTAAAATTTACCATCCTTTAATGATAAAAATTCATTCTCAACATACCTCAGTATAATAAAGACTATATATAGCAAACCTATAGCTAACATCATATCCAAATGAAAGCAAAGATTTTCCTCTAATATCAGAAACTAGACAAAAATGCCCACTTTAACAACTTCTATTCAACATGGTACTAGAAACCTTAGACAGAGCAATTAGTCAAGAAAAAAGTCATCCATATAAAAAAAGTAAAATTATCTGTTTGTAGATGACATAATCTTGTCTATAGAAAGCCCTAAAGATTCCTCCTCTCCTGTGCTGAAAAACCTGTTAGAACTAATAAATACATTCAGTAAAGTTTCAGGATACTAAATCAACATACAAAAGCTAATTGTATTTATCTACACAAATAACAAAACTTCCATAAAATAAATTAAGAAAACCATCTTGTTAACAATAGCATTAATGGGAATAAAACACATTGAATTGCATTTATCCAAGGAGGTAAAAGATGTCTACCCTTGAAACTATGATACACTGGTGAATAAAATTGAAAACAATGCAAATAAGTGAAAAGATATCTCATGTTCATGGTTTGGAAATGTTAATATTGTCAAAATGTCTATATGAATGGCATTTTTTATAGAAATAGAAAAACTTCTGAAATTCATATGAACCCACAAAAACTCCAAATAGCTGAAGCAATCCTGAGCAAGAACAAAACAGAAGATATTAAACTTTCTGATTTAAAATTATATTGCAAAACTGCAATAATCAAAACA
>NW_016107659.1:2003774-2067710 GCF_001604975.1 Cebus imitator | reverse complement strand
GTCAGTCATATATATATGAGTTTATTTCTGGGCATTATACAGTTAGTTTATTTCTGGGCATTTCCATTCTAAGTGGAGAACCAAACACCATATAGTTAGTGAATCTTCAACAAGGTGCCAAGAGTACATAATTAGAAAATGATAGTGTTTTGAACACTATTATTGAACAAAGGATGGTGGCAAAATCAGATATTCACATGCAAAAAAATTATGAAATTGGATGCATATCTTATATGACATGCAAAAATCAACCCATTGTGAATAAAAGATTAAAACATTATATCTGACTCTATAAAACTCCTAGAAGAAAATATGTGGAAAAAGTTGATGATATTGAACTTGGCAGTGATTTTTTTGGATAAGGCACTAAAAGCACAGGCAACAAAATAAAAAATAACAAGGGAAACTTCATCAAAAGTAAAAAGTTCCTGCACAGTAAAGGAAACAATCAACAAAATAAGAAGACAACCTATGGAGTGTGAGAAAATATTTGCAAACCTAAAGATTTGATATATCCTATACATAGTTAATATGTAAAATATAGCCCATAAAATTCAATAGCAGAAGGCAAGTCATCAGATTAAAAGTGAGCAAAGGACCTAAATAAAAATTTTATGAAGAAGAGATATAAATGGCCACCATTATATAAAAAGATGCTCAACATCACTGATCAGAGAAATGCATATCAAAATCACAATGAGATATTATGTTACACTTGTTAGAATGGTTATTTCTAAAAAGAAACAAGATAACAAGTGTCGGGCCAGAATGTGGAGAAAAAAGAATCATTATACATTTTGATGGGAATATGTTCCAGATATTATGGAAAACAGTATGGACACTCTCCAAAAAATTAAGAAAGAACCACCATATGATCCATCAGTCCCACTTCTGGGTATTAATCCAAAAGAATCATTGGTGGGAATGTAAACTAGCATAATCACTATGAAAAACTGTAATGATTCCTTCAATGACTAAAAGTAGATCTACCATTTGATCTAGCAATCCCACCGCTGGGTATCTACCCAGAGGAAAAGAAGTCATTAAACAAAAAAAAAGATAATTGCACATGCTTGTTATGGCAGCACAATTTGTAATTGCAAAAATATGGAACCAAATGCCTATCCATCAATGACTGGATAAAGAAAATGTGGTGCGTATATACCAGGAAATACTACTCGGTCATAAAAAGGAATGAAATCATGGTATTTATAGTAACCTGGATGGAATTGAATACCATTATTCTAAGTGAAGTAACTTAGAAAGGGAAAACCAAACATCGTATATTCTCCCTCATTAAGTAGTAGCTAAGTTATGAGGACATGAAGGCATAAAAATGATACAATAGACTTTGGGGACTCACGGATAAAAGAATATACATTGGGAAGAATGTACACTTCTTGGGTGGTAGAGGCACTAAAATCTTGAAAATCACCACTAAAGAACTTACTGATGTAACCAAACGCCACCTGTTCCCACCCAAACCAACTCTTGGAAATGGAAAGTTTTAGAATAATATTTCATAAGTCTTCTGAACATTCTTTATCCTATGTTTTCTTCTTGCCCCTACACCAACCTCCACTGTTTATATATAAAGCAAGTTTTTAAAATCTATCATTTTTCAATGATTAAATATGTCTTTCATACCATGATTACTGCCAGTGGTGCACTTCCAGCTACTAGAAGAATGAATTTTAAGGAACATGGGCAATTTTTAGTTGCAGGCATAAACACACTAATTCCCTAGACTCCCTGAATATAGCAAAATGATGTCAGGTCTGGATAAAATATGGCAAATGCCTTTGCTATGATTTTGTGCAATCTTTAAAAGGTTTTCTTTTTGTTTATTTTGTTTAACTAGAAAAGAGTCTCTCTCAACATTTTTTTTTTTTTGCTGTGAATTCTACAGAACTTAGACCATTATGTAGCAGGTAAAAAGATTCAATGGATATTTTTTAAGTAAATAAAGTCTGGCTTTTATGGTGTTAATCCAAACAAGTTATTATTACTAAAAGTCACTTCCGTGTATTAAAGAAAAAAATGTGGCTGATAAACTCAAATATATTGTGGATCAATGATTTCATAATGATACAGGGGGTGCATTAAAAAAATTCTTTTGTAAGATTTTCTTTATTGATGTCTAGGCAAGTGAAAGCTGGTGATGGGAAGAGGCATGCGAGCAAGAATTATGAACATTAAACTTTTGTAATGAAAAAGAGCAAAAATTTACTCTGTAAGCCACTGACAACAAAGGATTTCTGAAGGGGCTAGAACATATGGGGGCAGGAAGTACTAAAGTTAGCAACAGAAGAATTATAGGAGATTTCTGAAACAAGGTATTTGTAAATAAAGAATGAACAAGTACTGAAAATTGAAGATCTAGAAAGAAACACATTCAGAGTTCTAAAATGAAGAGTTTCTTAAAGTTTTTTTCTTTTAATATACCAGAATTGTTCTATTTTCTACATGGACTTGTCATCTATATGAAATGCAAAGAAATATTAAGTTACTTTCTTGTTTTTATGCCTTTCAATAAAAGCTGAGGCCTCACTGGATAAAGAGTATGGCATTTGAAATCAAATTCTGGCCCAGTTGGTTACTTAACTTCTTGGAAACTCAGTTGCCTCCTCTCTAAAGCACAGATACAAACATGAGGTTTACTGAGATGATTAGATACCAGAGTACTCAGCCTAGTGGCTTGGCATGCTATCATCCCTTTCCCTCCTTCCTATTTCCCTCCTAATCACTTTCTTCTCTTTTCTCTCATTCCTTTTTTTCTCTTGCTTGCCTTCTTTGAAGAAAGACAAATTGTTCTGTACTTAGAGGAACTTACAGCACTAAGAATAAATTCAGCATAACCATAATTTATTCTCAATATCCCTCATATTCCCTTGGGTATCCCTTAATAGCGAAGCAAAAGCAATATGTGGCATGGTCCCTTTGTAATATTTGGGAGGAGTCAGGATTTATGCCCAAGTTTCAAAGAGCCATACAGAAACGACAAAATGCCAAATTAAATAGAGGCAAGCATCATATAGTATAAAGAATGTCTGCGGCCTTGTGAGGAGGCAGAAAGACTGATCCTACCTACCAGTTGCAGTTAAGAGCAGACTACCTTGGGAGGCAGAGACAGTCGATCAAGAGATCGAGACCATCCTGGCCAACATGGTGAAACCCAGTCTCTACTAAAAACACAAAAATTAGCTGGGCATGGTGGTGCATGCCTGTAGTCCCAGCTACTCGGGAGGTTGAAGCAGGAGAATTGCTTGAACCCGGGAGGCGGAGGTTGCAGTGAGCCAAGATCGTGCCACTATATTCCAGCCTGGTGCCTGGCGACGGAACGAAATTCTGTCTCAAAAAAAAAAAAAAAAAAAAAAAAGGAACAGACTACAAGATTAAGGTACTCTGCTTGGGAACACCACTTCTTCTCTTGAAGAATAAGAAAAGCAATTTTTACACAACTCATTTATAGCATCTCTGTATTGGACCATGGTCTCATATGTGCTCCATACTTATAAATAAAATAAGGTAAATTATGTTAAGTAAACAGTCTAACTAGAAAAGGATATATTCATTTTGAGAGTTTTTTAAAGAATGTAAATTTACTTAATCTGAAATTTCTCGAATTGTACAGAATTGGGAAACAGGATATTTATAAGATTATCACAAAATTAAAACATGCTAGTTGAAAGAAAATTTATGTTTTTTTCTGCTTTATTTTTACTCTCATTACTTCACTTCTGATACCAGGTATGTGGGGTTTTCTTTTCTCCACACCAAGCAGTTCTCCACTTCTCATCTGACATTGACTAGATGTCCTAATAGATTTAACTCAGTTCTGACACTGTCCGCCTGGAGTTAGTGTCAGATGCCACAGGCTAATGACTCAGCCCTGCAAGACCTCCTCCACTTCAGATAGCAATTGCAAGTCCAGGTTCTCACCCGTGACTGTGGCTAGAAATTGAAGGTTCTCATTTCCCTCTCATGTTCAGTAATTTGCCATAATGGCTCACAGAACTAAGGAAAACAATGTTACTTACCAGAATATTAGTTATTAAAGAATACAACTCAAAAACAGCCAGATGGAAGAGAGGCAGAGGGCAAAGTATGGCTCTCCCATGCCCCCTCCACATGGCCACCATCCCAGCACCTCCACGTCTTCAGCAACCGGAAGCTCACCAAACGCTTTTGGTTAGGGTTTTCATGGAGGGCTCATTAATAGCCATTGTTGATTAAGTCATTGGCCATTAACAATTAACTCAACCTCTAGTCCCTCACCCCTTTCTGAAGGTCAGGGGTGAAGAGAGGTGGAGAGAGAGAAGGTTGTAACCCTTTAATCACATGCTTGGGTCCCCTGGCAACCAGTCCTTGCTACGGGACAAAAGAAGGCTTAAGCGGAGACCAAATACATATTTCTTCTCATGTAACACCAGTAAAGAAAGGATAACATAAAACATAATCCTAGAGAGATGAAACAATTTTAATATTAATTTCTGTCCTTCCTTCAAACCCCATATTACTGTCCAAAGAGTATCAACTTAAAATTAAACTTTCATCCCTAGGGAAACTCCTGCTAGCTTAAGAAAAACGTAATTGAAAATGAAAAATATGACTTTGTTTTTTGTTAGTTTCCTATCTCTGCTATAAAAAGACTTGAATATTTCATTAGAGTTCCCACCCCAAGGGTGTATCATACTTCTTCTTAGAGGATGTTGTAGCTGTCACAGTGTTTATATCTAGGGGAATATTAAAATATATGAAGGTAATTATCAGGTTTGGAAACATCTTGGTTGAGTCTGAGATCTCTCAAAATATGCAGAAACCCAGTGCATCGACATCCCATTTTTGGCAAGAATTGAAATACACATACGTAGACCTTCTCTGCCAATCTACACTAGTAGTTAGAATATTTGTTTTTTTTACCCCAAACAACTGTAAGCAAGCAGCAAGAATTAAATATACAGCTTTCATTCACATAACTTTTATTTCATGCTTCCTGCTTTACTATTCAAGCATGTACAAAAATTGTTTTGGAGCCTAAATGCTGTGGCCTATGTGTTAGCTCTTCATGCGGCATTGTAACAGAATCCTATGTCCTCTATAAAACCACAGATACTGCATATACACACAAAGTTAAAAAAAAAGGGGTTACTCAAAAGATCAGGGGACCCACAAAAACAGATGTTCTGGCTTAGGGATCAACATTTAACTTGTTGGTATTACAACACTATTTTGTCATCTGGATCCAAATACAAATCACGGCAGTGTCAACACTTTGTTAATATTCTAGGGGTAGATGAACCAGCAGCATGTGGCATCTGGTTAGCTTTGAGAGAAGCTAGCAGCTTGACTTCTCATTAATTGGGTATGACTTGGCTTGCCACAGGGCTGGGAGGCATTCTTAAAGCTGAGTTACCCTTGTAACAAATGCCAGATGCCAGGCTGGATTTATAAACATGCACCAGGTTTCAAATAAATCTGGTCAAACTTGAAAATATTAATGTGCTTTATTGGAAACTCTGTGTTCAACTTATTTTGCTTTCCAAAACTTCACACATGCAGCTTCAGGAATGAATTCCTGGGACTCTGGAGTGGGAGAGTGGAAGGAGAGCTAGGGACAGAGGTGAGGGTGTGATTTGACAAGAATGGACCTGGTGGATGCAAGGCAAAGAAGCTGGAGTACAAAAAGGGAGCATTTCTATTTTTTTTAAAGACTTTGGGGTCCTAATGGATCATTTTTATCAAATAAAAAGCGTTATCTCCTATTTCTCAGTGGTAAGCAGTAGGGAGTTGGGAGCTATGAAGCATGAATTGCAGACTTTGCTTTTTTACAAAAGATGTGAGCATTCTACCTTTTTGGGCCTCAGCATTACCACATGCAAAATGAATATAGTAATTCTTACCCTACCTATAGCACAAAAATTTTAATGAATAAACTAAGGAGAAAAAACTGTGCGAGTTTTATCACTCTGAAGTTTCTCTGGAATGTTTCGGTGATGCAGTTGTATTCTCTATAAATATCTACTTGATTCCATTGTTATATATGTTTTGAAATATTACTTAAATTGTTGTCTTTTGATTTTAAATTGTTACTAAGACGGGATAATGTTTTAAATCATCACTGAATTGAGTATATGCATCCTGTGCTTTATTTTACCTTTTTCTTTTCTATCTTTCTTTGAGACAAGCTCTTACTCTGTTGCCCAGCTAGAGTGCAGTGACCTGATCACAGCTCGCTGCAGCCTTGACCTCCAGGCCTCAAGTGATCCTCTTGCCTCAGCTTCCTGAGTAGCAGGAACTACAGGTTCATGCCACCATGTCTGGTTAATTTTTGTAATTTTTTTAGAGACAGGGTTTTGTCATGTTGGTTTTGAACTAAACTGATCTGAAACTTCTAGACTTGAGCAATCCGCCCCCCTTGGCCTCTCAAATTGCTGGGATGAAGCACCGTACCCAGTCTGGTTTTTCATACATGGAAATAACAAAATAAACATTTCAAATGGAAATTTATTATACTAAAAAAGAGATTATATATTTGTAAATAAAATTCTTCCTCAGAACATAATACATTAATTATTTCATATATGTTATAGTATTTTAAGACATAAACTAAACTAGGCTTAAATTCTGATTTTGCATTTTGTGGTTGGATGACACTGAGAAAGTCATTAAGTACTCTATACCTCCGTCTTCATTTCTGTAAAACGGGGATATGTTTTGAAGTTAAAAAGACAAGATGCATGGAAAATATTTAGTATAGTTCCCAGCTTTATAGAAAGCACACTAAGAATGTTAGCTGATAATACTGATTGTTTCTTATAAGTCCGATGAGCAACTGAGGCAGGATGTTTAAATACATTTAATGCAAGCCACAAAATTAGTGGCAGAGCTAGGATTTGGACCCCAGTGGTTTGTTTTAGAATAGCCTGCTTTTAATGATTTTGCTCCTATACTAAGTTACTGTTATATTAAAGTCTTCTTACAAATACATTTTTAGAAGTGCATTCAATACCCACCACATTCAATTCTGGCTAATAGACATATTGTACCACTTCCTTTCTGAAAATAATTAGGATACATTCTTTCCAAATAAGCAGATATTGAATAAGATATATAATCAGCATGATGACTTTGGTGCTGATTATATATGAAAAGACAAAGAGACGTGATAAATATTTAAATTTAAGGTTTACCTATTCTGTTCATCCTTTCTACTTAACACTATGCTTTCAGGTTATAAAGATGAGTAGCGCATGGTCACTGTATGAAGTTCAGTGTGCTTGGGGACACAGAATGAGAATCAGTGACTTTCCAGTACACCCACTGTTCTGATGGTGCTGTCACGGAATTTCAGAGAAGAGACACTTGAGTCAGTGTCATTATGGTGTTGGGGAGGGGCCCAGAAATACTCAAAATCAGAGGATGCTTGAGCTGAGTCTCAGTGGTCAAAAGGGGTGGGGAAGATTTCCATGCAAAGAAACTGGGAAGCCAAGGTGTAAAGGCCTGAAAAAGTCTGGCAAATTCAGGAGTATGAGTGTGTGTCAGGATGACTGGTAGGTAATAGAAGTGAAAAACAAAACAAATAAATGAAAAAATAAACAGAAGCAATAAGGATGTTTTTGCTGTCATCCAGGTAAAAAAGGGATGATGGCATGAACTAAGATGATAGCAGATGGGATAAAAACGAGGTGCAGAAGTAGAGAGAAATTACAACTGGCATGTGAGGAAGCATACTGGAAAATAACCAAACACCACATATTCTCACTCATATGTGGGTGTTGAACAATGAAAACAAATGGACACAGGGAGAGGAACATCACACACTGGGTCCTGTCATGCGGTAGGGTGGGGGATAGGGGAAGGATAGCAGTGGATAGGGGACTAGGGGAGGGATAGCATTAGGAGAAATACCTAATGTAGATGATGGGGTGACGGATGCAGCAAACCACCATGGCACATGCCTACCTATGTAACAAACCTGCACGTTCTGCACGTGTACCCCAGAACTTAAAGTATAATAATAATAATAATAATAATAAAGGTGACTCATAAACTTCTGGCTTGGGCAACTCAAGACACAACCTGCACCTTAGTACCTTTTAGGCATTTTTTTTCTAATTTATGTATCTCCATAATTGGTTGGTGCCTAAAATTTGAACAAAAAAATGTACTGTGTCTTAAGACAGTTTTCAAGAAAATGTGTATCACTAGGTATCAGGTTCAGAAATCTGAGTAACATCTTACTTCATCTATCTACTCCAAGGCATATTAGTGATTTTCTTTTTGCTTTAAAATTCAATTCCATCATTCTTTCTATATAAAAACATCCAAACAAAATGTGATGTTTGAGATTAAAAACTAATTTTTTTGGATACTAAGTACTGAATTTAAAACACTTAGGTACAGACCTTCAGATTGGCATAATGAAATACTTTCACTTAATCTTAGTTTACTTCTCTGGGCCTCAGTTTCCTCATTTGTAAAGTGAGTATGTGTTGGTCTAGAATTTTGTTCTTAATTATTGGGTCATACAGAACTCTTTGAGAATGTTAATAAAGATAAGAGGAGTGTGGCTAGAGGTGAGAAACCAAACAAATGCACAGACAAAATCAATAGGGATTTTGTTGCTGTAATCCATCCCAGTAAAAATAGTGATGACCTGGATCATCTACAGGAATGATCATACCTATGTAGCAATGAATGCCGCCCAACTTTAGAAGGGTCTCTGGATCCTTTCTGAAGTCTGTTCATGAATGCACAAATAAAAACCCCAGCACTAGATGATCTACGAGGTCCTTCCTAGCAATCTACACATATTTAAAGACAGGAAATAAAGGAATAAGGAAACAGACACAAAAAGACTAGAGGAAACTATGGCCTATTCCTATCTTACTAAAATCACTTACCTTGAACAGTACACTACATCTTAATGCAAACTATACAATTAGGTTAATGTAAGTCTTTGTAACTTGACCAGTTGAATAATGTGCCTGTTTCTATAAATTATCTCTTAAGGTGAAAATCTATCTTGATATATCTAAAGTAAAAGCTAGTCAAGCCAAATCAAATAAAACCACCAAACCAAAACAATTTTTTCTTTTCTTCGACAAAGGAAAATTCCTTTTCTTCACATGGATATTTATGTTGCCTTAAGAACATTTCTGATAGAAGTATCTGAAAATATCTGGGACAGTTTGGACTGTAAAGATACACATTCAGGCTGTGCTGTGTATATGTTTGATGTACAAGGAAAGATACTGAAAAGCGCTTTCATATTTTGTTTTCAGACTTGATTAATCTGTCCTTATGCATTTTTTTAGTTACAAATTATAATTGTACCTGTCAGGTTGGAAAGATTTTCCACTTGTAAAAATGTAAGGCTAGAGGATTTTGGGTTTAAATGCCTTACATGTAAACTTATGTTTTCTTCATTGCTTAGCAAAATAACAACGTGTGTTTACTTTCCTCTCCAAAGCATCCAGCTATGAATCATTTTTCCAACTTGGGAATTTTCAAATTGAGTCACTTTTAAACAACCCATATCAAGTTCTTATTTGGTTATTTCTTTGGTAGACTAAAGTTATAATCCTCTCTCTAAGTCTAAAGTTAGTTGCAACTTTGATATGTTATTTGACTTTTGAATAAATATCATAAATAAGTACAGTGACCGAATTATGTATGAATTTCACAAGTTATATTTAGTACGGGTTTCCACCAACTGTTTTAGTAAGTTCAGTACACTGTGGTTTTATTCCAAGTGGAAAATGCACTTGGTTCCTTAGGATTCCCAGGATTTAAAACAGTAAATCAACAAAACAAACAAACAAGAAAAATCACATTATTTGTGAGAAATAAATAATATGTATAACATTACAAAAAACAAAAATAAAAAAACTATTTTATATTCAGTTATTCTAATTTCAAGTACAAAAATAAGCCATATGATTCATTAAAACTTTTTTTATTCTGAACATGACTTGTGTGGCTTTGCAGAGTGGCAAAGGTAATGCTTTGCAAACATCTGAATACAATCATTGTTTGGAAGGTATCAACTTAGTGGCTAAGACACTAAGGTTTGAATCCATCTCTGAGGAGTCAGACAGAGATGGATTCAATTATCGATTCCATCTCTTGCTGACTCAGTTTCTGAAAGAGGAAAAAGAACAGATTACTTATTCTGAATCTAAATTTTCTTTTCTTTTTTTTTTTTTTTCCAGAAACAGGCTGTTGCCCAGGTTGAAGTGCAGTGGTGAGGTCACAGTTCTGGGCTCAAGAGATCCTCCTGCCTCAGTTTCCTGAGTAGCTGGAACTACAGGTGTATGCCACCATGCCAGCTAATATTTTTATTTTATGTAAAGACAGTTTCTTGCTAAGTTGCCCAGGTTGGCCTTGAATTCCTGTCCTCAAGCAATCCTCCTGCCTTGGTCTCCCAAAGTGCTTGGATTACTGGAGTGAGCCACTGCACCCAGGCCCAATTTTCTTAACTGCAAAGTGAAAATAATAATTTTCCTTCGTCATAAGATTGTTTAAAATATGACGTGAAATCATGTGTATCACACTGTTTTAATGTATCTATGTGACTTTAGTATTGCTGAAACAGTCTCTGTTTTACTCCTCCCACCTCCCATTTGAAAGTAAACTCTATACACAGAGGCATTTTATCTAGTTCACCATTGCATTTCTTAGAACCGGATTTGGCATATCACAAGTATTTTATAAATTGTGAACCGGTGAATGAACCTTGAATATCACACTGAAAGAATTTTGTATTATTTTCTGTAGCAATGAGAGCCACTAAAAGTTTCTAAGTGTGTGTAGGGTTAGGGAGTAGTAGCAAAATAAGATAGTAAAAAATATAAATCTAACAATATATGTAATAGATGGTAGGGAGATAGGGTGGCGATCAACAGCTTAAGGAGGAATATGTGCTTAGAACTAATTTCATACAACTTTAAAAAATAAAAGTGAGTTTCAAAAATCTTCACCCTAAAATAACTAGCTCCCCATGAAAAGTCATGCCTTTCTGGTCTTGATAGTTTTCAGTGATCTCACCATTACTAAAATCTCTCTCCAAGATCTCACCTCCAGTCCTTTCTTACACATTAGAAAGGAAAATTGTTGCATGGGAAAAGCATGACTTGTGCTGAGTAGAGGTTTGCATGGATTCACCATTCTTCCCACTTATGAGAAATAGGAGAAATGCTGAAATGGCATTTATCTAGGCATACTGATTCATCTCCCTTTTGAAATTTGCACACCCATTCTGTTCCAGAATGGTCCTTATTGATTTGGATTTATATGATCAAAGGATGAAGGGCCATGTCCTGCCTTGCTCATGCTCTGAGCCAAAAGTGAAGTGCCCTTGAGATTTCAACAGAGGCTCTGAATTTTGAGAAGTATGTCACATTCAGGACTGTGCTTTAGCTGGCCTAGAGTTAGAACCTGAGCAATGTCATTTTATACAAGATAAAGCTGTTTTTCCAAAAATAAGTTGTAACTGCTGCCCCATTCTCCTTGCAGTAACTGCTGACCTTGGCTTCTGTAAATAAAAACAGCTAGTTTGCTCTGAAAAATGCCCACTATGTAAGCTACTTGCCTTTGCTTATCAGTAACTGCCAGAATAAGCTTCTGTAAAGTTGCTTGCCCTGCATCCCCTCACCCTCTTGGTCCTAAAACCAGGTTTTTAGCTTAAAAACCCTGCTTTCCCTGAGCTCGGGGCCATGGGTTGGAGAGACGTGAGTCCTCCGTGGCTGCCGGCAATAAAGACCCTGCAATTTGGCATACTTTTGTCTTGGTGTTGATTTTTATATTTGATCTGATATTACATTTTGGAGGCCCCAGTGAGATATTATTATTTATATTCCTCCATCACCTGGACAAAAGCCCTTAGAACCTCACCCAGGCAGCTGCTCCTGCCTCGGGGATCTCTGTGGGAGGTGCCCCCTAATGATGTTCCAGGGCCCCAGAGTTCCGGCCCCGTGATGTGCAAGCGACCACTTGGCCAACATTCACCCTAAATTCCTTCAGGGTCCTGGAAACCTCCGGAGGTAAGTCCGTTTTGGGTCTGAAATCTGGGGACCGGTCCATCTGTGTCTGTAGCCTGAGTCAGGCGACTGGACATAGTCATTGCAACTCTGACCAGGCAAGCCTTCCCGAGACGTCGTCCGAGGCTCTGGTATTTCTGTAACCTCTGATTGTGCGGAGGCTGTGGTATTTCTGTCACCTCTGATTGTGCGGAGGGTCTGGTGTTTCTGTAACCTCTGATTGTGTGGAGGCCCTGGTATTAGTTTTTCATTGTTTTCCATAACCTCTGTTTGAGTGAGAGGGTGAGTGTGTATATATGTAGTCCCATGGCTGGAAAGCTACAGGGCTTGTGTAGGCCTTCACCCGCGGTTCCATGGGAGCGTCATAAGGCATAATGGTGATTCACTTCAGGACTGAAAATTCTGAGATGACCAGGCCCGGGGTTTATACAGGTACACCTTAGCCAAGACACTCTAAAAGATCCCTCCAGGGATGTGGCCTGGCAGGCATCAGACTGGTCTCTCACCTGGGGGACACCCATCCTTTGTCTGTCAATCCTATATGTGGTTCTGTCTTTACTGTAAATTTACCAGTTTTGTTAGACTCCTGTTGGCTGATATACAGTGGTTTAGACCTGCTTCCCTTGGAGTGGAGGATATTCTACAGTGGGTAACAGACCACTGGCTGCTTTGAATTGACCTTTACTGAATTCATGCCCCTAGAAGTAACTCTGTTCTCCTTCATTCTCCTGTTCTTCTTCTACTACTGAGGCCTCACTTCCTCTGATTCTGCCATGTGGCAAATAGCTCTAGTCCTATCTCTTTTTGTTTTCTTTCTTATTATAATCATTGCAGCCTGTAGGTTTTCTCAGCACCCCCTCCAGGACAGGAGTATTTCTGCCAGTGTTAGGTATAATTTTCTTTCCTCTCACCAGCCACCTACTCCTCCCCCCACCTTTTCAGGACACTCCTTCCCTTTTCTGATGTCCAAAAGGAAATTCTGCCTGCTATGACTTGGGTGTAGTTTTTTTTCTCTGTCCTGGGAAATCAACTACTAGACAGAAAAGTGCCAACTCTTCTTGGTCGGTTGGGGTGGAAACAAAATAATTGCCTGTTCTGTCAAAAGGACATTACATGTTCTTATGGCCAGTGCTCTGAAGCCCACCCAATTCAGTTTTTTTAGCACCACCTTGACTGTTGGGAGGTGGGGTGTCACAGCTTAATAAGAACAGACTGGCAGATCTCTTGCCAATTCTATGCTGTGGTGGATAAAAAACTCACACACTGTGGACCTCCTAGTTCATTTATTTTGCCATCTTCCAGCTTTCCCAAGGCCACTAGACGCCAGGTGTTATTTAAGAGAAGACCACACCCGAGCAGCACTAAACCTATACAAGGCCTACTACCGGCCCCTCTGGGGCTTCTTAGGGGAATCCTATCTGCACTCTTGACCCCTTCTACCTGTTCCCCTGGCTCATACAAAAATAGAGAGAGAGGAGGGAAAGAGGAATTTAATGTCTTTTAGGGTCCCTGTATCAAGGTGACCAAAAGCCACAGGAGCAAGAAACTCGCAGCCGGCCCAGCGGCTGCGAGCTTAGTTTTAAACTGACAGGAAAAGCATTTTTTTTCCCCTTCCTCTGCTGGCTGCCAGTCCTGCCCAGCTTTCAGGCAGGCCACACCACCTCAGGTTGCAAGATTTGCATCAAGATTTTACTTAAGAAAGCTTTCTGTTTGCCCTTACTGCAAGTGGCCTGTTAGCATAGTAGAAAAGGGATAAGGCCTGCAACTACAAGGTTTCTGGTTCAAATCCTCAGTGGAACCAGTCTTAAATAAACCTCTTGGAAAAATTCAGAAGCTGAAAGCTATAGAACGTTGTGTTTAGTGTAATTTGTCTTGCTTAGAATTGGCTCTCTCTACAGTGGACCTTTTCTATCTAAAAATCATAGTCAAACCATTTCAGGCCCAGAGAAAGGAAAAAAAAAACCCAAATGGGGTCGTCTAGCCCCCAGCCTTGCACCCCCCTCCAATGTATAGTGGCCAGCTTCAAGGTTGGGTTTTCAGGCCAATATGGTGTGAAATTAACACCTGAAAAACTCCGCTTTTTATGTGAACTAGAATGGCCATCTTTTGGAGTTGGGTGGCCTGACACTGGGACCTACAACCCAAAAATTACCCAGGCAGTATGGAAAATGGTCGCAGGAACCCCTGGACACCCTGATCAGTTTCCATACACTGAACAATGGTTGGACTTAGTCCAACGATCCCCTCCGTGGCTGAAATGCTGCATAAAACAGGCTAGACTTCAGGTTATGTTAGCTGGCCCTAAAAAGGTCCCTACAGCACTGGCCTCAGCAGAGGATCAAGAGTTATCTCCACCAT
Source organism: Cebus imitator (assembly GCF_001604975.1). NCBI lineage: Eukaryota > Metazoa > Chordata > Mammalia > Primates > Cebidae > Cebus > Cebus imitator. The sequence goes on along the minus strand of NW_016107659.1, from coordinate 2,053,308 downwards.
ACTTTACACCCTCTGGACAGGGGTCCTGGCAGCCCTCTTCAGACAGTACTGGCAGCCAACCCTTACCCTCCTGACAGGGGTCCCAGCTCCCCTCTCCAGACAACACCAGTAGCTAGCCCTTGTCCCCACTCCACACCCATAGTGGGACTCCACAACCGCCCAGGGTATTAACCCCCTGGGAGGGGCCCCAAGTGGAAGGCGGTAGCCGGGGTACCCCTTCTTTGTCCACATCCCCTTCTCCTCTAGTGATTTATACAATTGGAAGGCTCAACACCCTCCATTTTCTGAAAAGCCCCAGGCACTCACAGGGCTCCTGGAGTCTGTTTTGCAAACTCCCTGCCCCACCTGGGATGACTCTCAACAATTACTCCTAGTACTGTTTACTACAGAAGAGAGGAGCAGAATTAGACAGGAGGCCCATAAGGCCATCATTGGAACAGGTGGGGGGCTTGGCGGAGGACCACCAGGAACAATTTAGTGAAATTTTCCCTTCCACCTGACCCCAGTGGGACCCAAACACCTTGGCGGGCCTACAGGCTTTGAACAATTTTCACCTGTACCTACTAGAAGGGGTTAGGGGAGCAGCCTGAAAGCCCACGAACCTCTCCAAGGTAGGGACTGTAACTCAGGGCCCACAGGAGTTGCCAGCTGACTTCCTTGAGCGTCTACAAGATGCTTATCGCACCTACACCCCTATTGACTCTGAGGCTCCAGAAAATCAGCGGGCCATCAATCTGGCTTTCATTTCCCAGTCAGCCCCAGATATCAAAGAAAAAAAAGTTACAGAAGTTAGAGGGATTCCAGGGAATGAATTTGACCCAATTGCTGGAAATTGCCAAGAAGGTCTTTAATAATAGAGACACTTCAGAAGCCATACAGGATAAAAAAGTTACTAAAGCAGTAATAGCAGCTCTTCAGGAAACCTGAGGTATCCCACGGGGAGAGGGAACCTAACATGGGAGCCCCTGAGGTCCCCGGCCCAAGCTAGACACAACCAATGTGCATACTGCCAACAGGAAGGTCACTGGAGGAGGGAGTGCCCGGAGAGGAGAAGGCAAGAGACAGCACAAGGAAAGCCACCAAGGGCCATTCTCAATTTAGAAAGCCAGGATTGACAGGGCCGGGGCTCTCATTTCTTAAGCCCCCAGGAGCCCAGGGTCATTTAAAGATTGGGGGCACACCTGTCAGCTTCTTAGTCAACACCAAGGCAGCCCACTCAGTCCTTACTCAGCCCCTGGGACCACTATCCAGTAGGAGAACAATTATTCAGGGGGCCACAGGAAAAACCACAACAAGCCCTTGGACCACCAACTGACTCGTTGATCTGGGGAACGGTACTGTCACCCACTCCTTTTTAGTTACTCCAGAGTGTCCATACCCACTCCTAGGACGGGATCTACTCCACAAACTTCAAGCAAATATTTCTTTCTGTGAGAGTCAGGTTTGCCTCTCAATTCCTCCTCCCTTGGCATGAGGGCCACCTCAGCAAATCCTCATCACCTGTGCTCTGTCAGACGAGTATCTCTTGCAGGAAGCTTCATCCTCAGAGGCAGATCAACCACCAACATCAGACCTCCTCTGCCAGTTCCAAGAGAATGTACCTGGAGTGTGGGTGGAGACAAATTCCCCAGGCTTGGCAAGTCACCGTACCCGAGTCATGGTCCAGCTATTGGCAACGGCAACTCCAGTCCAGGTACGACAATATCCCAAGAGCCAGGAAACCAGACGGGGAATTGCTCCGCACATCACCAGACTCCTAAAAGGAAGGATCCTTACTACCTGTAAGTCCCCCTGGAATACCCCCTTACTCCCCGTCTTAAAACCAGGCACGAAGGACTATCGGCCTGTACAGGACTTGAGGGAGGTAAACAAATGAGTGGAAACTGTCCACCCTACGGTTCCAAATCTGTACACCCTCCTAAGTCTCATGGGCACAGAACACCACCATTACACTGTCTTGGATCTCAAGAATGCATTATTTTGCATCCCACTGGCCCCTGTTAGCCAGTCCATATTTGCTTTTGAGTGGACTGACCCCAATACTAGGGTCTCGGGACAACTCACTTGGACAAGACTGCCTCAGGGGTTTAAAAACTCCCCCACTCTGTTTGATGAGGCACTTAGCCAAGATCTTGCTGCCTTCCGAGCTGAGTTCCCAGGGCGTACCCTACTCCAATATGTGGATGACTTACTCTTGGCAACAAAAACCCAGGAGGCCTGTAAAGAGACCACCCAGTCATTATTAAAAACCCTGCAGACTTTGGGTTACTGGATCTTAGCTAAAAAGGCCCAACTCTGCCAACTGAAAGTTACTTACCTGGGCTATATTGTAGAGAAGGGCAACCGGGCACTGGCACCCAGCTGAGTCCAAGCAGTGCTGCAAATAGCCACCCCCACCATGAAACGCCAAGTTCAAGAATTCCTTGGGGCAGTAGGGTACTGCAGGCTATGGATTTTGGGATTTGCTGAGACAGCCAAGCCCCTGTATGGCTGCACTGGAGGAAATCAGCCCTTGACATGGACAGAGATAGAGCAATGGGCTTTTGACAAGCTCAAGGCTGCCCTGACTGCAGCCCCAGCCTTGGCCTTGCCAGACATCTCTAAACTCTTCCAGTTGTTTGTGCATGAAAAACAGGGAGTCGCTAAGGGGTTGCTCACCCAGACATTGGGACTATGGTCCCGGCCAGTCGCCTACCTTTCAAAAAGACTGGATCCCGTAGCCTCTGGGTGGCCAGCTTGTTTGAGGTCGGTGGCAGCTACAGCCCTGTTAGTCAAGAAGGTGGACAAACTAACCTTGGAGCAGGAGTTAAACTTAGTGGCACCCCACGCGGTGGAGTCACTACTCCGTGGAGCTCCGCGAAAGTGGATGTCAAATGCCCGCATAGTTGAATATCAGGCCTTACTTTTGGACCAGCCCCGCATGAAGTTTTTAAAGGCTACAGTTTTAAACCCTGCCACACTGCTACCTGACAGCGAGCCGGAGGAGCCCATACATGATTGCCAACAGACAATGGATGTCCTCCACGCTGCTCGACCGGACCTCACCGATGTCTCCCTGCAGAACCCAGAGGAGGTACTGTATACAGATGGCAGCAGTTTCATGGTCAACGGGGTCAGGTACACCGGGGCAGCCGTGGTCACCCTAGAGCGTGTTATCTGGGCCCAGGCTCTTCCACATGGAACCTCAGCCCAAAAGGCAGAACTCATAGCTCTGACAAAGGCCTTGGACTGGGGGTAGGGAAAAACTGTAAACATCTACACGGATAGCCGATATGCCTTTGCAACGGCTCATGTACATGGTGCCATTTATAAAGAAAGAGGACTACTTAACTCAGAGGGAAAAACCATCAAAAATGAAGAGGAAATCCTAGCCCTACTAGAGGCTATATGGAAGCCCAAAGCAGCGGCATTAATACACTGCAAAGGACACCAGAAGGGAGATTCACCAGAGGCGAGGGGAAATGGGGCAGCTGACCTACAAGCCAGACAGGCAGCCTTGGGACTAGTAAAACCTCTGACCCTTCTTGTGACTCTGCCGGCCCCAACCCTGCCCCCTACCCCTACGTACTTACCTGATGAAGAAAACTTTGCTAAAGAACAGGTGGGCACACAAGATTCCACAGGATGGTGAACTCTACCAGACACAACGATTGTGGTCCCCGAGGCTCTAGGACGGGCTGTAGTTAAGGACACATACCAGTCCACTCACTTAGGACCGACAAAACTAACTGAGCTGCTGAGGGCCAGATACCACATTCCACATCTACATGAATTTGTCAGGGAAATTACAATGCGATATGATGTATGTGCCAGGGTAAATCAGGAGGCAGTAGGTCTAGTCAGGCAGGGATAAGACTTAGGGGTACTAGCCCAGGAAACACTGGGAGGCAGATTTTACTGAAATAAAGACCCCAGCGTGCGGCTATAAGTACCTCCTTGTGTTTGTAGACACTTTCTCTGGATGGGTCGAGGCTTTCCCTACTAGGTCTGAAACCGCACTGGTAGTAGCAAAAAGGTTGTTACAGGACCTGGTTCCTCGGTTCGGCTTGCCCCTGACACTGGGATCGGATAATGGCCCTGCATTTAAAGCACAAGTTTCTCAGGGCCTAACCAAGGCCCTGGGCATATCTTGGAAACTACATTGTGCCTATCACCCCCAGAGTTCAGGGCAGGTTGAGAGGATGAACCCGACCATAAAGGAGACTCTAACAAAGTTCATCCTAGAGACTGGTGAAAACTAGGTCAGCCCTGCTTCCTTTTGTCCTCCTCCATGTCTGATGCACCCCCTACCAAAAAGGCTTCACTCCCTTTGAAATTATGTTTGGAAGGCTCCCTCCCTTACGCCCCAGACCTACAGATACCATACATGCTGAGGTCCATAACCATACACTCCTTAAGTCCTTATAGGCATTCCAGTCTGTTCAATCCCAGGTGCACCGGCTCATCAGAGACACCCGTCCCACTCCAGTGGACCTCACTGCCTGGCTGACATACCCCTTCCAGCCAGAAGACTCAGTCTTCAGCCTTCGTTAAAAGATTCACCACCTCTGGCCTCACCCCTCATTGGAAGGGACCCTACACAGTCACCCTGACTACCCCCACCGCACTCAGAGTGGACGGACTAACAGCCTGGATTCACCACACCCACGTCAAGACCACCCCACCGGAAGGACAATGGGTCGTAGACCCCTCTTCCCCCAATTCACTAAAGATAAGACTTGTGTGCTCTTCGCGGTCACCACCCTGACTTTCCTAATCTGTCCTGTCAATTCAGATAGATGACCCCCCTTAGATCCCACATACTATCAGTCCCCTGACAGGACAAGGAAACACCATTGTCAGCTCAACATTTATGTACTATCCGAACCAACCTATAACTTTCTCCGTGGACCTCTGCATCCTCCTAGGAAAAAAATCTGGATATTGGACCAGCTGGGCGAGGAATTATCAAGACGGGGGTTTTGCTTCAGGGTGCGGTAGCCAAAAGGCAGAACAACGCCTCCAAAACATGGGGCTATACTCATGCTCTGGGTCAACACCACAAACAAAGTGGAATTGTGGAAACTTAAATGAATTGTTTTGCCCACATTGGGGTTGCATGACAATCTCAACCATATCAGGGTTCATAAAACAAGAGGACTCTTTTATCTCCCTTGAGCGTCAAACACCCCCATCCCCCTGTTCTATGGGGGCATGTAACCCACTCCGTATAACTGTAAAAACCCCAGACAACAGGTGGAGCACCGGGCGGACTTGGGGACTCAGAGTCTATATGAGTGGTTGGGACAAGCGTGATATTTTCACTATCCAACGCATAACCTTGCCCCAACCCAACCACCCTATAGTGCCAAACACAGAAATCATACCACCCCCAATATCCCCTTCCCTTGCTGCTATCACCCCCCTAACTCAGAAAGCCCCCTTTCTCCCCACTATCACCTCCTTCACTCAGCCCCCAATGGCCCTAGCTTTATCTGTAGAAAGCCTAAACCTCCTTGATCTACTGTCCTCTACCCACCATCTACTTAACCAATCTAACCCAGATTTAGGTGTAGATTGTTGGTTATGTCTAAACTCTCAACCACCGTTTTATACAGGCTTAGCAGCCAATTTACTTTAACCCCAACTAACACTCCATGCTTTGGAAAAATACTCCACTTAACTTTGGGAGATCTCGAGGGAAAGGGTGAATGTTACCATTCCCCTAATTACACCCTCACCAATTCCCCTTACAAACGCTTCTGTCATAAGACTCTTCCCCTAAGTTACAACGGAACAAATATTTACTATACATCCCCAAGCTCATCCTGGCTGGCCTGCGCTTTTGGGCTCACTAACTGTATCTCCACCTACCAATTCAACAATTTCTCTGCACACCTATATACATTTTGCCCCATGTAGACATTTACAATGGCCAGCAAGGATTTACCCTCCTGGCCCCCTCTGACTCAACTACCCGATGGAAACGGGTCCCCATAATTATACCCCTATTGGTAGGGCTTGGAATAGCAGGGTCTACAGCACTAAGTATCTCAGCCCTTGTAACCGGATACCAAAATTTCAAAGCCCTGTCCCAACATATAGATACTGATATAAGCCATTTAGAAAATTCTATATCCCAGCTTACAGACCAGGTAGACTCTCTAGCCGAAATGGTGCTCCAAAACAGGCGAGGATTAGATTTACTATTCCTTAAACAGGGAGGACTCTGTGCTGCCCTCAATGAGCAATGCTGTTTTTATGCTAATAAGTCAGAGCTTATCCGGGACAGTCTCTCCTTAGTCAGACAAAATCTAGAAACCAGAAGACCGCTCCAGGAAGCCTCAGAAAATTGGTATCAAAAATTTTTCTCCTGGTCCCCATGGCCTACTTCCCCGCTTACTGAAATGGCAGGACCTCTAATCCTACTTACACTAGGACTTAGAATTGGACCTTGCCTCCTAAACCAATTACTCAACATAATCCAGTCACGAATCAACTCTGTAAAACTAACGGTCCTCAGATCCCAATATGAGCCCCTGTACCAAACTGAGTAGCCCCTCCCAGTACAAGAATCAATGATTTGATTCAATGTACATAGAAACAGGGGGAAATGTGCTATAGCGGGCCTAGAGTTAGAACCTGAGCAATGTCATTTTATACAAGATAAAGCTGTTTTTCCAAAAATAAGTTGTAACTGCTGCCCCATTCTCCTTGCAGTAACTGCTGACCTTGGCTTCTGTAAATAAAAATAGCTAGCTTGCTCTGAAAAATGCCCACTATGTAAGCTACTTGCCTTTGCTTATCAGTAACTGCCAGAATAAGCTTCTGTAAAGTTGCTTGCCCTGCATCCCCTCACCCTCTTGGTCCTAAAACCAGTATGTAGTTTTTAGCTTAAAAACCCTGCTTTCCCTGAGCTCGGGGCCATGGGTTGGAGAGACGTGAGTCCTCCGTGGCTGCCGGCAATAAAGACCCTGCAATTTGGCATACTTTTGTTTTGGTGTTGATTTTTATGTTGGATCTGATATTACAGGACAAGATGAATAATGAGTCATGCTGAGTAATTGACTTCCTTATTTTCCGAGTCTGTAAAGGGAAATATGTATAGTACTGCTTGGATACGAAGTTAAAGGTTTTCAGCTAGTTAACTTACTATGGCACATGTACACTGACTCTCAACAACAGGTCTTTGTTGCTCCTAAATTTGCCTAAATAGAGAACTCGTTTCTTTTTCTGGTAAACCACATGGACCACACTTTTTTGGAAAATACCGTTCTTCACTTAACCTATTGTAGCTAAGTTCATTTTATCCTTTGCATCTCTAAAAAGAGTTAAAAATGTAGGCCACAACTGAATAAGTGTTTATTTTTTCTTGTCACTCCACAATTTGCTATATGGTCCTTGTTCCACTGACATAAATAAAAGATGATTTCCATCTCTGAGCTGTATTACTGAAACTCTCACAGCAACAATTGTTCCATTCCATGGAAATCCCCTATCCACTGGCACTTTCACTGTTTCTTTGCTAATTATCATCACCTCGTAATTTCACATTCCTCCCTTCCTAGATTAGATTTCATGGAACAGCATCAAATCTCCTCCATTCAAGCCATCATCACTCTCTTGCCCTTCTATCTCTGTTATACTCATCAGAAAAACTGTTAACTCTTTTAATAGCCATGAGCTCTACATTTGCATCTGAGTAGTTGATACTTCTTCACATAATATTACTACCCTGCTGAGCAGCCCCACTTTAAATAGATGGACTTCAAGTTTCAGTTGGCCATTCAACAATGCTTGGAAACCCCACTGAAATTGCATTTCCCTTCCCAAATCTTGGGAAGAGAGGTAAAATCATTCTTTTACTTCCCAATCTTTTGGGAATTTTTGCTCCCCCAAAATAAAAATTCATTATTTTACTCCAATATTTGTCTTAACATCTCCTCTCTGCTCATCTGATATCATCTGATTATCTCAGCAGATATCTCAGTCATTGTGACATATCAAACACAAATGGTTCATCTTCCTTCCACAAAATCTATAACCTCTTTGCATATATATTGCTTCTGTGCTCTCTTCATATATGATAAAGAATCCCTGCTTCCCACAAAGACCTTTAACCACCAGGGATCAGAATCTCATCACTTCACCTACTCAATGACTTTCCTCCGACAATTACCCCCTCCTCCTCTTCATCCCCACCTCTCTTTTTCTATGGAATCAGTTCTATGACAAATACCCTGAATAATCTCCTCTCCTTTGCTCTTATCGTGTCTCCAGTTAAAGCCAGTATCTATGCAACCCATAACAGAAAACTCCTTGGAAGAGATGTCTTCAGAAACTTTTGTAATTTGCCCCTTTCATTCTTTATTTTGTGGCTTCAATTTCTAAGTAGGATAGCTGAGTCAAACATGTAGAGCTTAAACTTTAATAAATTTTGCAAGCCTGACTTTCATGAAGATGATATTAATGCGTATTTTCATCAAAAAGTCTTATTTCCACTACATTCTTGTTGTGTTAAAGACTTAATGAAAAGCCTATTCTCTCATTGTGTGGTAAAAGCTCTGTGATTATGTATTATACTTTTAAAAGAATTTAAATAGGACTCAAACTAAAGTTAGGATTTATATTAAAATACCTTGATTTCCTTCAAATTTTGTTCTCTTATATTTGAATAAAAAGACAGTAATGGAGGTTACAAAGAATGTGTCTTTTTCTTTTATCCTTTTCTGAGAATACTAGCACAACCCAAGAAAGATTGCTTACATATGTTCAGATCCTTAGCAACCTATATTTTTCAGCATATGCCCTAAAGTTATAGCTTTAGAAATGTGTAAATTACTTTATTCAACAAGAATAAAGAATTCAACAAGAATAACTAATTCATCTTCATCCAGTAGCATAAATGCTAATGAGCACATAAGTATATTTGATATTATAATTCCTCAAGAAGCTAAAATACAAAATTGGTTTACAAAGTTTGTATTTTAGTTTGTTGTGCTTCAAAACATAATTAGCAATTGTATCTGTCAGCCCACAGATTACTTGGGCCCAGTTAGTGTGTTTGATAAATTTTTTTAATAACCCTGAAAGACATTAACTCAATAAAAATATGAAATTTTGCTTGGCCATCTGAACAGCTGATGGTAATATCTGTGGAGTTTGTAATCCATTTTTCACATCTAATAAATTTGACTATTTACTTGTTTGGTTGGATAATTGGAAATAATAATTGAAACAACCCTTAAAGACATCTAATAAATTAGGCTGTTTATTTGTTTGGCTAAATAATTGGGCATGATAGCTGAAAACAACCTTTTAAAACAAACATCATAATTTTATCTTTTGTATCTAAAACATTTCATTGTGCAAAAATCAATCTTGAAAGTTGTCTAATAAATGATAATATTTGTCTCAATAAGATTATACAATCTTTTCAAAACTTCTTTTTGAGAGACATTGCAAGTTTTACTTTCTGTGGTGGGACCATATCACTATATCAAAATCTCAAAGCACTCTCAGAAGAACATATATTATTAACATTTGAAAAGTAATGACAGTTAGTGACAGAATTTTCAGAAGATTTCCCTGGACAAAGACTTGGTGATAAGTCTATAGTGATTGATAGTCCAATGAAAGTCTTATCGCTCCAAAGACAACTAAACCACAAACAACGCTGGAAAAAACGTTTTATACTTTTTTTAAGAAGTATAAAAAAATTAATTGTTGATGAGTCACTAAAGCAAATATTAAAACTTTAAAATAGTTCATCCACTTAAGAAAATAGTTTTTCATTGTTAAAAAGTTGAAGATGTGTATCATTTCTTGTTACTCAGAAATTCTATCCATGAAGATTCACCCACAACTGTGTATTTTCCCTGGCATATGAGATAAAAAATTCCACAGCCATTGTTTGAATATCAAAAAATTGAACCAAAAGTAAAGTCCATAAACAGTTGAAAGAATAAAGAAAATTTTTGCTTCAATATAGTCAATATATAAATAGAAATACCACCTAGTAATGAAAATCAATGCAACACACCTACATGCAACATTAAAAATAAATATCAAGGCATGCTGTAGAACTAAAGTGCTGATTTTTTAAGATTACATAGAATAGGGTTCCCCTGGAATAAATATTAAAAATATTCAAGTCAAGAAGCATTCTGTTTAGTGATATAAATGTACTTGGTGAAACTCTAACAATAAACAAGAGGAAGATAAAACACAAAATTTGGAATAGTGGAATGAGGGAAAGAGGGGAACAAGAAAAGTGGTTGTGAACATTCAACTGTGTATTGTATTTTTACTAAATACCTTGCCTGTGATTTGTAAATCTTACTTTGTGCCTACTTAGTATTCAGCAAAAATAAATTTTCAGGTGCCCAACTGAACATTTTGGAAATTAGCCATTGCAAAAAAAATCTTGTTTTCAATGTACAACCTGGCTCTGTAATTTTGTTGCTTTAGTTAGGACTCCTTTGGAAATCAACTTAGCAAACCAAAAAGGAGGTAGGATACATTATAAAAATACACATGCCTCAGGCAAATTATGTCTAGCGAACTTTATGGCTCCTAAAACTGAGACATAACACATTAGGGATAGGGACAGATATCCTTCCCTTTATTCCTTTTCTACCTCCTTTCCTCCCTCCTGCATGTCTTCTGTGCACACTCTTGGGTTGCCTCTTCTGCTACGCCCCCTGCAGACCACCTTCCTCTGCTTAGCTACAGTTTTCTTTCTCAGTGTACTGAATGGGGTTCCATCATTACATTTCCTTTCTCAAATGTGCCTCAACAATGTTTTTTTATTAGTATAATTCTCAGGAAACAGAATCTGATTAGTTACTGCACAGCTGTCATTTGTACTATCAGTCCACTGCCTGCCATTCATTCAGTTAGGTATGGCTAGCATAAAAGTGGACACCCAACAGAAGATTAGGTCTGGAAAGATTTTCTAAGAAGAGAATGTTGGGTAGGGCAGCCACTTCAAAATTAGCCTAATACATTCACGTTAATGTTACATTGAGCCTTATGCAAGTTTCTCCATTTGGGGCATGTGGTGCTTCCAATCTGAGCTGAATATGCCCAAGAATAAATGAACATTTTCCTAATGGATGCTGTGGTCTCATACCCTTTCTGCATTTCCATTCTCCAGGGTGATGTTTTGCTACTCCAGCAAGAAATCAGGAAAATGACAATTGGATTGTCCACCACTGAGATGACAAATTCCTTGATAAAGTGTTTTAGGTTTCAAAGAAATGTCCTGCTGCAAATGCTTCCTGCCTACTGTTAACCTCTGTTTTCCCTTTCCTTTACACAATTTGGTAGTAAGATGGAATTCGTTGAATTCTCATATTACTTGTCTCTTGCCTACAGACCTACTAGATCATGTTAATTTGATGGGACAGATTATCCATGTAACTTATCCCTATGAGCTGCAGGAACCAAAAAGGAACCATTGAAAATGTATACGTGGAGCAGACAGCCACTTCTAAATCTAGAAAAGAAAGCCACTGTGGGTAGAATAGCATATTGCTTCCCGTGTCTGGATATTCATAAGTCCCATTCTCTCCTCTGGACTCTGTTGTTTATATTTATGGAACAGGAGTCTACAAATTGCATTTATCAGCCTCTCATGTCTGCTGGATTCCTGTTAGGTTCTGCCAATAGGAGGCACTTGAGGGAGAAGTTAGTGGGAGAGTGAAACTTTCTGCTTCTGACTTCAGTACTGGGGTGACTGTATTGGGAGTGGGGCGATTCTTGACTTTAAGAACATGGGTAGGGGCCACGCTTTTCTGGTAGTTTCCGGCTTTGATAGACATGATGCATCTTCGGCAATCCAGGACTGATGATGAGTGTCTCCAATAGCACAGTGGCAGATGCAGGCGAATGGGCTCCAGATGAGTGATTTTAACTCCTTTGCATCAAAAAAGTACCACCATTTCTTCCTTTCTGTTTCTTTAGCTCTGTCCGCTTTACCTACTCTTTGTTTTTCTTGTCTTTCCAAACTTATGTAGATAATTCCCTGTGTTAAATTCATTTTGTTTTGAATACTTGGGGCGCTTTTTGTTTTTCTTGCTAAGCCCAGACCCATACACTGCCACTATCATTTTTGGCTCCAGTTAGGCCAAAGCTTTTGCATTGCTACTTTGCCCCAGTCTGAGAAGGAAGGCCATCTGTCTGCACCTGGGAATAAACATTTGAGAGCGACACTAGGAACCTGAGAACGTTTTGTGATTGTGCACTTCACAGTGTCACCTCATTCTGTAAGTACTCTGGATTCCTGGGAAACAAACCCAAGTATACAATATATGTATGTATATTCTAAAGAAAACAGTAGCCACATTTTTGAAATAAAGTCGGTGTTAATTCTAACAGTATAAGTTTGATCTTTCAAACATTCTAACGGAATATTTTTCACACGTGGGCTATTTTCAATTCCACGAAATGTGATTTCACAGTAGAATGATTGTTGAGTGGTTAGAATGCTTTTCACTCTAAATTGAATCTCTATGCTTGACAATAATATTTGATGCAATTAAAAATATGAAGACATTTAAAAAACGAGTTTCAAAATTTGGCTGTAAAAGTAAACCACTTCAAGACAAGAATTAATGATTTGTGAATGACTCCCTCTAGAGGAACAGACAGTCAGGCATAAAATTTATAAATGATTGTCCGTGTTTTTGAATAATCCATTCTAGGACTCTCCCTCAGACTATTTTTAAAGTCTAATTCCATTTAAGTTGGTGAGCACCAATCACTTCCCACGGTATATAATTGCAGCCCTTATGCACAAAGACAAGGCAAGTTCTAAAACTAACATTTGAATGTGATTTTCATGTCCTTTTCTGTTTTCTAACCTTAAAACTGTGCATGTATCTCTCTATGTCTGCTGGACAAGTGGGACTAGGGAAAGCCATGACAAAATTCTATTTGTGAACAAGTGTTGGGAAAACATAAAAAACACGAATTTTATAGAAGCCAGTATCTACTTCACTCTTTTCACAGAGCCCTCCAGAAATAGTTTACAATAGGGCATATCTGCAGAGAGATGTATTTGTAAAGACATTCTGGAATTATATTCAAATTCATAAAACTCTTTAAAGATGTGAGAGTATCTTAACACAAATCCTTCTGAATTCCCAAACACTGTGCTTGAAAAAAAGAAAATTAAAGTTGTAAAAATCAGAACTGCAAAAATAGTAACATGAAAGTGGGGACCAATGAATAAGAGCTTAAACTGGGCCAGAGGCAGGAAGAATTGTCCGGATTTATAAGCACAGTCAAATCACTAGAATTTTATTGGCTTCAACTTCAAAATAAATCAATGGGGGCATGACTGCCGAGCTCATTAAAATCTTCCATCATGATGACATTTGTGTGTGTGTAAACTTGATGCCAAATCTGAGAAGCCAAAAACAAACAAATAAACAAACAGAAGCTTTGGACTATTGCTGTGGTCTCTGAAAATATATGTACTATTCATTAAGTGAAAGTGGATCATCATAAAGGTCTCCATCCTCATTGTCTTCATGTTGAGTGAAGGCTGAGGAGACAGAAAGAGGAGGGATTTGTGGTGTTTCAGAGACAGCAGAAGCTTTAGACATGGAGGAGGTGGAAGAGGAGGCAGGAGAGGCAGGCATATTTGGTGTAACTTTAAGAAAATAGATAATAATTTCTGGCTGACGTTTTTTGTTTTGTATTTTAAAAAGTTTCCATATTAGTACCAATCCTTCTTCCATCATTTCAGTGCCTGTATCATACCTAGAAGGATGCATGTAATAAGAGAAGCCAAAAGCAGTCTTGCATAATTTGAACCATTATCCCAGATCACCTAATGTCAATTTATTTTTTTAGTATTATTTTTGTGCTCTCCTCACCATCTGGCACTGGTTTGGAAGCACTCAACTCTATCAACTCATCATCTTCTGTGAATTCCTCTGGTGTGGTGCCTATTAACTCTTGAATTTCTCCAAGATACATAACTTGAAATGTGTCATTTTCTACCCTTCTTGCCAAATCCACAATCTCTTTCATGATTTCCTTGATTGGCTCTGTTATAAATCATCTGAAATTATACACCACATCTGGACACAGTTTCTTCAGCAGGAATTTATTGTTTCTGGTTTTATGGCTTTTGTGGCTTTTTCTATAACAGTGTCATCCTCAACGGTTTAATTCTTCCAGACTTCGATTAGGATTCTCTGCCACAGCCTTGACACCTCTTTCCATAGAATACTGTGTGTAGTGGGCCTTAATGATCCTTCTCCCTCCTTATCTAGAGGCTGAATTAGAAGTGGTGTGTTTGGGGACAAGTAGACCACTTTAGCACCTTTGGTGTTAAACTCACAAAGATTTTGGTAGCCAGGGGCATTGTCCAATATTAAAAGAACTTTATAAAGCAATTCCTTACTGGCAAGGTACTTCTTGACTTGAGGAACAAAACATTGATGGAACCAATCAAGAAAAGGTTTCTTATTTTCCAGGCCTCCTTTTTGTAAAACTAAAAGACTGGAAGTTGGTGTTTATCTTTTCCTTTTAAATCTCAGGAGTTGGCAGCATTATAGATAAGGGTAGCCCTGATCATAAACACAACTGCATTTGCACAAAACAGTAAAAACAGTATAGTTAGCCTATCCCTTCCTGTCTTAAATCCTGATGTTCAATTCTCATCCTCATAAGTGTCCTTTGTGGAAGTTTGTTGTGTGTGTGTGTGTGTGTCTTCCAGAATAGGATACTTTTGTGTATAATACAAATCTGTTGAGGCAGATAATCTTTCTCCTCAATGATTTTCCTAATGCCATCTGAGAACTCATCTGCTGCTTTGTTAGCAGAAGATGCTTCTCCTCCTATCGTGACATTTTAAAACCACATATCTTTCTAAAATTATCAAACCATCCTTTGCTAGTATCAAATTCTCCAGCTTTAGATCCTTTGCCTTGCTTTTGCTTCAAGTTGTTATATGATGCCTTCACTGTTTCATAAATCATATTAGAGTCTATGGGTATGCCTTTCTTACAGCAATTCTGTACCCACATAAAAGCTGTGTTTTCAATATGAAATTAAAAGAAACTGTATTTTACAAAAAGTGCAAGGTTATGCCTGCTGGTATAGTTTCAGTGCAAGCTTCACAAATTTTCTTTTCTTTTTAAATAATGGTTCTTATGCTGGATGATTCATCGACAGTTGCAGATGTCAATCTATGGTACACATCAATCAATTAAGCTATTTTTTACATCATTACTTTGCTTCTTGGGATCATTTTCAGCATCACTAATGGTACTTCATATGGGTATCATAATGTTCCTCAAGGTTTATGGTGTTGTACTAAACACAATAAAAATACACAAGAACTGAGAGAGATCACTCTTGCTGCAATATGCAATTTACTGAAGAGACCAACTGCTCACAAGGAGAAAATTAGTGTCATACAGTGTTTGAAGCAAATACTCGCAACTCTTGAGATCAATGCAATAGCAACAAGAGGTAACTAAAAAATTATTACAGTAGTACAGTATATATAACAGTTAATTTTAGGCAGTTGTGATTTAATATTGCATCTCTACATTTGTTTAAATTTTTCTAGAGTGCAGTAGACCATATATGGCCTGTAAGTGTTTATGTGTGTTATGGTAAATTTTTAATTTTTATAATAGATTTGTGTGTATTTAGTGGTAGTGAATAATAAAATAACCAGTATCTACATATATTTTATGCATTCATGATACACCTAACTTTTTCTTATTTTTTCCAATATTTCTAGGCCACATGGTTCATCCGCAAATTTCTATAAATTGTCACAAATCTTCAGAAAATTTTTCAATATATTTACCCAAAATAAGGTACATATAATTGAACTAGTGAAGTTCAAATCCATGTTTCTCAAGTGTCAACTGTACAATATAACAGAATGAGAATGAAAAGTGTGAGCCAAGGTCCAGAAAATTGAAGTGGGATTTGACATCAAGTAACTTGCACATCTACTTTACTTGGAGAATCTGAATTTTCTACCAAAAGATAGAAGAAATGCTTTTGAAAATGAACATGCAAGACCATCAGAATATTTAGTTCTAATCATTAACAGTCAAACTAAAGAAATGGTCTCTCAGATCAGGTCTCTCTTTTCTTTATCCGCATAATATTTAAATGTATGTCCTGCTGCATAAGTTTTCCTGAAGAATAGTTTACAGTCATTTTACCTTCTAAGTCAGCAGTAGTCTTTCTGAGTGGAAATGCAATTGACCTTTTGTGCCCAATGATCTTCAAGGAATCTGAAACATGACTCAGACACACTCTTTTAAATTATTAACTAGAGCACAAAAAGAGAGAGATCTCCATAGATAAACACTTGTATCATGTAATCTGAATGTCCCTGCATTTTTAACATCCTGGCATGTCCCCAAAATGCAAGCCTCCTCCATCACCCTTTTCTTATTCAGTTTTTCATTGGGTTTTATCTAAGTTCAAAATAAATTATCTTGACAATTTAAAACACTTGCACTTCCTTTCCCCTTGAATCTAAATGAACATAAATCATTTCTTTTCCATGGAAAGAACCAAGATAGTTTGTTTCCCCTCTCATCAATGAATCAAAAGAACTTTACTTAGCTGCTTGGCTTTTGTTCTCCTAAATCAAACATGCTGTTTATCACCAAAATTAAGCATTACTTATATAAAGTCGCATTGACTTAACCAGTAAACCTGGCAGAAATCTAAGTAGGATAAAAGCAAATCAAGTAAAACCTAATACAATCATGGTTTGTTTTTTAAGAAAATAAACTATGAAAAGTCACTTGCAACCTAACTCATTTATTCTATATAAGAAAAACTTTGCTTTTAGCATGAACCCTCTTTGTTTTCTAGCTTATTCTCCCTATAACAGATTTTCTTATTCCATTCAACACACACATGCATAGTCCAATCTATCTTATATTTTCCTTTTAATGCTATATCTACACAGCATTGAATTCCATTAATCTTTCTCCACTATATCTTCCATATATATTTTGTATCAGGTTGTTTTTGCATTACTATAAAGAAATACCTGAGATTAGGTAATTTATAAATAAAATAAATTTTATTTTGTCTCATGGCTCTGCAGGCTGTACATGAAGCATAGTGCTGGTATCTGCTTCTAGTGAGGGTGTTATGAAGATTACAATCATGGCAGAAGATGAAGGGGGAGCCAGCACGTCACAGGAAAAGAGAAGGAGCAAGAGTGAGGGTGTAGGTTTTATGCTCTTTTAAACAACCTGATCTCATGTAAACTATCAGAGCGAGAACTCACTTATCACCAAGGAGATGGTGCTAGGCCATTCATGAGGAATCCACACCCATGACCCAAACACCTCCAACCAGGCCCCACTTCCAACATTGGAGATTACATTTCAGTGTGAGATTTGAAGATGGAAAATATCCAAACTATATCATTTCACACCTGGTCCCTTAAATCTCATGTCCTTCTCACACTACAAAATACAGTCATTCTTCCCCAAGAGTCTCCCAGAATCTTAACTCTTTCCAGCATCAAATCAATCAAAAGTCCAAAGTCTAAAATATCATCTGAGACTCATCTCCTTCTGCCTATGATCCTATAAAATCAACAATGAGTTATTTACTTCCAAGATACAATGGTGGCATAGGAATTGGGTAAATATTCCCACTCCAAAAGGGAGAAATCAGCCAAAAGGAAGGAGATACAGGCTATCCGCAAGTCTGAAACCCAGCAGAGTATTAAGACCTATTTTTAAACTCCATGTCTAGCATCCAGGGCACACTGGTGCCAGCGACAGGCTCCCAAAGCCTTGGGCAGACTTGTAAAGTCTGCCTCTGTGACTTTACAAGGTCACTGTGGATGCTTTCACAGGTTGGAATTGAGTGCCTATGGCTTTTCCAGGCTCAGGATGCAAGCTGCTGATGGCTCTACCATTCTGTTCTCTGGAGGGTGATAGTCCTATTCCCACAACTCAACTACGTAGTGCTCCAGTAGAGACTCTGTGTGGAGGCCCCAACCCCATAATTGCTCTCAGCATTTCCTTAGTATAGGCTGTCTGTTGGGGCTCCACCCTGCAGCAGGCTTCTGAAATACATCATATGTCTTCTGAAATTTACGTGAAGGCTGTCAAGCCTCCTTCACTCTTGCATTCTGAGCACCTGTAGGTTTAACACCATATATAACCCACCAAGGCTTATAACTTGAGCAACCTAGAGCAGCAGCTGGAACTGTATCTGGGCCCCTTTGAGTCAGCACTGGAGCCAGAGCGGCCAGGATGCAAGGAGCAGTGTCCTGAGATGGAGCATGGCAGCAGTGTCCTGTGCCTGGACCCTGAAAACATCCTTTCCTCCTAAGCTTCTGGGCCTGTGATGGGAGAGGCAGCTTAGAAAATTTCTGAAATACCTTCTAAACCTTTTTCCCATTGTCTTGGATATTAGCACTTGGCTCCCCTTTAGTCATGCAAATCCTTCTAGCAAAAGGTTGCTTGACACCTGCTTATATTAATCTCCTAAAAATGGTTTGATTTTTCTGCCACATGGCTAGGTTGTAAATTTTCCAAATTTGTATATTCTTCTATTTTAAACTTAAGTTCGAACTTTAAGTCACTTCTTTGCTCCGGTATTTATTCATAGGCTATTAGAAGCAGCCAGGTCACTTGTTTGTTTTTGTGTTGTTGTTGTTTGTTTGTTTTTGAGAGGGAGTCTCACTCTTGTCACCCAGGCTGGAGTGCAATGGTGTGATCTTGGCTCACTGCAACCTCCACCTCCAGGGTTCAAGCAATTCTCCTGCCCCAACCTTCAGAGAGCTTGGATATAGGCACCCACCATCACACCTGGCTAATTTTTTGTAGTTTTAGTAGAGATGGGGTTTCATCATGATGATTAGGTTAGTCTCGAACCCTTGACATCAGGTGATCTACCTGCCTTGGCCTCTCAAAGTGCTGGAATTGTAGACATGAGCCAGGTCACATTTTAAATGCTTTGCTGCTTAGAAATTTCTTTCACCAGATATCCTATCAAGCTTGTCCAATTTGCCTTATTTTGTTGCTCTTCTATTTTGTTTTGCTGCAGGCTTTTAGCAGCCTGAAGTCATGGTTTTAAGTTGCCGTCTCTAGTGATAAGTGGAAAAGGGGGATGAGGAAGGGACTTTACTAGCCCACCCAGAAACAGGAACTAAGAACTCATTACTATCTGCTCTCCCTTGGCCTCAACACCTGTGTCTTTCCATTTGTCCTAATATCTCAGCTGCTGGAAAGAAGCAATGAGCTGAGATAGTTAACATTTTGCTTCCATGAAGAACTTACTCCTCTGTCAGTGGAATCAGACTGTGAGCATTTCAGTTTCCTCCTTGGTGCTCAGAGAATAACAGAATAACCACTCCAGCAAACACTTGAAGACTGTGAACATTAATAAAGGTTAATAAAGCATTTTAAGTGCTGAAGGAAAAGTATCATATGGCTCAGTCAGATAGGAATTCAATTGTCCTGTCCTATTTTGCTTTCAGAAACTAGCACTAAAGTAATCGCATTGCTTGTTACAAATCAAGCTAGAAATGTCATAGAAAACATTGTGATGTCTTGATAGTGGTTATCTGAGCTCACAGAATCACCATTTGAAGTTAAGATTTAAATTGCAGGGCAGAATGTTTTCATTAAATTCTACTCCCAGAGTTACCAATTTAGGCTTAGCTATAATAAAAAATGTGGAAAAATGATTGAAAGAGTTATTTATACAAAATTTGATTAAGAATATGAAAAACTTGGTTAATTTCCCAAAACCACTTACTTAAATTCTTTATATATTATGACTTTATATGTGCAAAGCTTGAATAATATATTCATGACTATATTAACTGTAATTATACTGAAATTAATTGTACATATATATTATTAAAATGTACCTGCAGAGAGTATAATGTGGCAGGCAGAAGTAGGAATGACAATTTCAGAAAAGCTTCATGTGTACTCTGGTTCCACTATTTTCCAACAGAATTGGAAAAATTAGTGTAATGGGAGATTGAACTTTTAATGCGCTCATGAGTTTCTCCTTATATAAAAATATTAAGGTCATAATTTAGATTAACTCTTGTGAAAAAAACATTGACCAATTAGAGAGAAAGATCTAGTGCTATATAAATTTAGTGTACATTTTATCATGCGGAGATTTGATAGCTGCAAAAATGAGAGCACTGTTCTTCTGAGAAGTGTCAACTTCTCCTGATCCATATCACCAGCTCTGTGCTCTCCAATCTGCACCATATATTCTACTCACCCTCTACATCTTCACTTGAATGTGCAACATACCTTTGTCTGTTAGGCATAGGTCTAGAAACTCCTAGCTTTTCCTCAACTTTGGGAAGGTTTGAGACTGGAAAAAAACCTGTTACAAAGGCACAAAAAAGAAAACTTCAAAATCCAAACACTATATGGTAATGATGTCTGTTATTTCAGTAGCCATAAACTGATTATTATACAGTGAGTGCATTTTAGACTTTTGTTATAACATGTGATATGATTTCCAAAAAAGTAAGACTGTCACTAACATTGTTTGGCTATATCCCCACCCAAATCTCATCTTAAATTGTAGTGCCCATGATCCCCACGTGTTGTGGAAGGGACATGGGAGGTAATTCAATCATGGGGTGATTAACTTCATGCTATTCTCATGATAGCAAGTGAGTTCTCATGAAATCTGATGGCCTTCTAAGGGACATTTCCTTCTTTTGCTTAACACTTCTCCTTGCTGCCACTATGTGAAGAGAGATGTGTTTGCTTCCCCTTCCACAATGATTATAAGTTTCCTGAGGCTACTCCTAAGCCTTGCAGAATTGTGAGTCAATTATAAATTACCCAGTCTGGGGTATGTCTTTATTAGCATCATGAGAACAAACTAATACAGTCACATATTGAAAAATGGCCTTAAGTGGCTTTTGCTCAAACTCCAAATATTCAAACAGTTCTCAGCTTCTTCCTTCACAACATTCCTCCTCACTGTTCACCAACATAGCACCAAAACAGCCCCACCAGCAGTCTGGTCCCTGAACAAGAAAACACTTCCTCCAAGTCTCCTCAGAATATTATGCCTTCCCTCCATCCTCTCTGTTCTCTTTAGGGCCTCTTTTTTCTTAACTCTGGGCTGGATTCCAGGCTTCTACTCTCAGAGTACTAGTACTTTACTGTGTATAAATAAAATTTGAAGTGCTTTTTTGAAACATAGAATTCTGGGTTCTGTCTGCCAGTTTGATTGTGATTCAGCTTTTGGTAATCTCTTTGTTTCTTAACTTTTGAGAAGCTCCCCCAGTGATTTTAACCCCTACTTTGTGAAATATTGTAATTTTTTGTTCAAAGAATAACTATATTTTCCCCAAAACATTTATCTGATTTTTTTGGCCTAAAATACTTCATTGCAGTCAGAATAAACACCTGTCTTCTCACCATGATGCTGAAGGCTCTCAGTTGCAACCTTTACCCATATTCCCAGGGTTACCTTTGTTTCTCAGCACAGATCACATTTCTTATTTATATATTCTCAATCCAGCTAGCACCTCTCTTCCTTCAGTGGTCAGATTGGGCACTACCTTGTTATGGTTAATGCTGAGTGCCAACTTGATTGGATTGAAGGATACAAAGTATTGATCCTGGGTGTGTCTGTGAGGGTTTTGCCAAAGGAAATTAACATTTGATTCAGTGGGCTTGAAAGGCAGACACACCCTTAATCTCGTGGACCACATCTAATCAGCTGCCAATGAACATAAAGCAGGCAGAAAAACATGAAAGAGTGAGACCGGCCTAGGCTCCCAGTCTACAACTTTCTCCCATGCTGGATACTTCTTGCCCTTGAACATTGGACTTCAAGTTTTTCAGTTTTGAGACTCAGACTGCCTCTCCTTCCTCCTCAAACTTGCAGACAGTCTATGGTGGGACCCTGTGATCATGTAAGTCAATACTTAATAAACTCATATATTTGAGTTTATTAATAAACTCATATGTATATATATGAGTTTATTAAGAACCACTCCTGTTTCCAAAATCTGTATTAGTCATATATTAGATATATATCTCCTAATAATTTTGTCCCTCTAGAGAACCCTGAGTAATACAGATTTTGGAAACAGGAGTGGCTCTAGAAGAACAGAATATTAAGGATGCAGTTATTTCATTTGTTTAGGGGTTTCTGGAGTTGGCTGCTTAATATGATTAGACTCCAAAATTCTAAGGACTCTATTTCTAATAGTACAGAGAACAGTCCTTAGCATGAACTGTTTAGAGAGTTATGCAAAATAAATGCATTTGACACTCCTGATTCACCACTTACGAGAGGCAAGGAGTTTAGTGACTCTATACATAATACCTTTGACCATATGTGGAAAACCAAGGAACATAATGAAGCTGGTTGGTTGCTCCTAAGTTTAGGGGACAAAGTGAAGAAAAAAATGATGAACTCAGGGATTCCGTCTCCCAGCTTCAGTAGCAGATACTGAGCCTTAAATCTGCTAAGATTGCCCTGAGTGAAAGTTTTATGAAAGTTTTATCTCCTGTAGAAAAAGAGCTGAAATTGTGGAAAAACAGATACAAACTCTTATCATGCAAGTGACTGGCCTGCAACAAAACATGCATGCACAGCCTTGCCAGTTGTCTACTGTTAAAGTGAGGTCATTGATTGGAAACGAACGGGACCCTGTGACTTGGAATGGAGATGTGTGGGAGGCTCCTGATGAAGCCAAGGACACTGAGTTTGTAAATACTGATGGACCTTTTCTTGCCAGAAGGAACATCTTCCCCATCCCCTCCCTGACCCATGCTACCATCAGCCTTTCTACCTTTGTCTGAGGAGATAAACCCTGTGCTGCCTGAGGCAACAGGTTTGGCCTCCCCTGAGGCAGTTGCCAGGCAAGATGATGTTGATTCTCCTCAGGAGCCACCCCCAACGCCTTTTAGACCTATAACTAGACTAAAGTCCTGGCAGGCCCCTAGAGGTGAGGTTGAGATTGTGACCCATGAGAAGGTATGCTACACTAGACAAGAACTGCTTCAGTGTTCTAATTTATATAAACAAAAATCTAGAGAACATTTATGGGAATGGATATTAAGGGTGTGGGATAATGGTGGAAGGAACATAGAGATCAGGCTGAATTTATTGATTTGGGCATACTCAGTAGGGACTCTGCATTTAATGTTGCAGCTTGGGGTGTTAAAAGGGGTTCTAATAGTTTATTTGCTTGGTTAGCTGAAATATGGATTAAAAGATGGCCCACTGTGAAGGAGCTGAAAATGCCTGATCTCCCTTGGTTTAATGTAGAGGAAGAGACCAAAGGCTTAGGGAGATTGGGATGGTGGAGTGGATTAGTCATTTTAGACCTACTCATCCCAGCTGGGAGTGTCCAGAAGATATACCCTTGACAGATGCCTTGTGAAATAGATTTGTAAGGGCAGCACCTGAATCTCTGAAGAACCCTGTAATTGCTCTTCTCTGTATGTCAGATCTAGCAATGGTAACCCCAGTCACTCAACTACAATATTTAAATACAATGGGAATAATTGGATCTCCAGGTGATGGGGGCCAAGTGGTGGCACTCAACTCTCAAAGGCAAGGTGGGTGTAGCTACTGTAATGCACAGCAGAGGCAAAGCAGCAATCATAAGAGTCTGACTCGTGTAGAGCTCTGGCACTGGCTAATTAATCATGGAGTACCTAGAAGTGAAATTGATAGGAAGCCTACTGAATTCCTACTTAATTTATACAAGCAGAAAACTTCTAGGTTGAATGGACAAAAGACTAATTTGAATTATAAAAACAGAGAATCATGGCCCCTCAATCCATTTCCAGACGTGGGCCAGATTACAGATCCAGAATCCCTTGAATGAAGGTGAAGTCAGGTCCCCTTGAGGAAGGATCTCACTACATTACCAACAATTTATGCTGTTAATGTTTCTCCCATTCTTCTCGAAGGAGACCTCTAGCCTTTTACCAGGGCAACTGTGCATTGGGGAAAGGGAAATGATCAGACATTTTGGAGACTACTGGACACTGGCTCTAAGCTGACATTGATTCTGGGGGAACCAATACATTGCTGTGATCCTCCAGTTAAAGTGGGGGCTTATGGAGGTCAGGTAGTTAATGGAGTTTTAGCTCTGGTCTGACTTACAGTGGGTCCACTGGGTCCCTGGACTCATCCTGAGGTCATTTCTTCAGGGTCCGAAGGCATCATTGGCATAGACATACTTAGAAGCTGGCAGAATCCCCACACTGGCTCCCTGACTGGTAAAGTGAGGGCAATTATGGTGGAAAAGACCAAATGGAAGCCATTAGAGCTGCCTCTACCTAGAAAAATTTTATATCAAAAACAATATCATAACCCTGGAGGGATTGTGGAGATTAGTGCCAATATCAAGGACTTGAAAGACACAGGAGTGGTGATTCCCACCACATCCCCATTCAACTCTCTCATCTGACCTGTGCAGAAGAAAGATGGATCTGGGATAATGACAGTGGATTATCATAAGCTTAGCCAAGTGGTGACTCCAATTGCAGATGCCGTACCAGATGTGGTTTCATTGCTTGAGCAAATTAACACATCTCCTGGTACCTGGTATGCAGCCATTGACTTGGCAAATGCCTTTTTCTCCATTTCTGTCCATAAAGCCCACCAGAAGCAATTTGCCTCCAGCTGGCAAGGCCAGCAATATACCTTTACTGTTCTACCTCAGGAGTATATCCTCTCTCTGTCTTCACGTCAGAATTTCATTTGGAGAGACTGATCACTTTTCTTTTCCACAAGATATCACACTATTCCATTACACTGATGACATTATGCTGATTGGATCCAGTGAACAAGAAGTGGCAAACATTAGGCTTCTTGATGAGACATTTGTGTGCCAGAGGAAATAAATCTGACTAAAATTCAGGGACCTTCTCCTTAAGTAAAATTTCTGGTGTGGGGCCTCTTGAGATATTCCTTCTAAGGTGAAGGATAAGTTGCTGCATTTGGCCCCTCCTACAACCAGGAAAGAGGCACAATGCCTAGTGGGCCTACTTGCATTTTGGAGGCAACACATTCCTCATGCGAACATGAGAAGGCTCTGCAACGGCTGTTGTGCAAGCTGCTCTGGCACTTGGGCCATTATGACCCAGCAGATCCAATGGTGCTGGAGGTGTCAGTGGCAGCTAGAGATGCTGTTTGGAACCACTGGCAGGTCCCCATAGGAGAATCACAGTGGAGGCCTCTAGAATTTTGGAGCAAGGCCTGCCATTTTCTGCAGATAACTACTCTCCTTTTGAGAGACAGCTCTTGACCTATATCTGGGCTTTGGTGGAAACTGAATGTTTGACTATGGTTCATCAAGTCACCATGCAATCTGAACTGCCTATCATGAACTGGGTGCTTTCTGACCCACCTAGCCACAAAGTGGGTCATGCACAGTAGCATTCCATCATTAAATGTAGGTGGTATAAACATGATCGGGCTTGAGCAGGTCCTAAATGGAAAAGAAAATTACATGAAGAAGTGGCTCAAATGCCCATGGTCCCCACTCCTGCCATCCTGCCTTCTCTCCCACAGCCTGCACTGACGGCCTCATTAGGAGGTTCTTATGATCAGTTGACAGAGGCTCTCACTTTATGGCTCATGCTCATGGAATTCATTGATCTTACCATGTTTCCCATCATCCTTAAGCAGCTGGATTGACAAAATGGTGGAATGGCCCTTGAAGTCACAATTACAATGCCAACTAGGTGACAATACTTTGCAGGGCTGGGGCAAAGCTCTCCAGAAGGCCATGTATGCTCTGAATCAGTCCCCAATATATGGTACTGTTTCTCCCATAGCCAGGATTCATGAGTCCAGGAATCAAGGGGTGAGAGTAGAGTGGCACCACTCACCATCACCCCTAGTGATCCACTAGCAAAATTTTTACTTCCTGTTCCCACAACATTATGTTCTGATGGCCTAGAGGTCTTACTTCCAGAGGGAAGAACACTGCCACCAGGAGACACAACAATTCCATTAAACTGGAAGCTAAGATTGCCACCTGGACACTTTGGGCTCCTATCTTTAAGTCAACAGACTAAGAAGGGTGTTACAGTGTTGTCTGAGGTGATTGACCCGGACTATCAAGATGAAATCAGTCTACTACTTCACAGCAGAGGTAAGGAAGAGAATTCATGGAATACAGGAGATCCATCAGGGTATCTCTTAGTATCACCATGCCCTGTGATTAAGGTCAATGGGAAAGTACAACAGCCCACTCCAGGCAGGACTACAAATAGCCCAGACTGCTAAGGAATGAAGGTTTGGGTCACTCCACCAGGGGGGAAAAAAAAACCCTGCTGAGGTGCTTGCTGAAGGCAAAGGAAATATAGAATGGGTAGCAGAAGGAGGTAGACATCAATACCAGGTACCACCACGTGACCAGATGCAGAAATGAGGGTTGTAGCTGTTATGAGAATTTGCTCCTTCTTTTGTTAAAAACATGTTTGTGCATGTATACGCCTGTACTAAGAAAATATCTCCATTTTATTTCCTTTTCTGTTGTCATGTGACATAAGATTTATTGACTTCATGTCAGCATTTAAGTACTGTTAACTTTATGTAATAGTATTTGGGTTGGAGATTAGTGCATTTCCAGTTGCATGAAGGATAGTTATAATATGTTAGGTGTAATTATGACCTTATTATTGTCTTTATTTCAAGATTATGTATGATCTCAGGAGATGTGTATGGGTTCGAGGTGGCAAGGGGTGGACTTGTGATGGTTAATACTGAGTGTCAACTTGATTGGATTGAAAGAAAAAAGTATTGATCCTGGGTGTGGCTGTGAGGGTATTGCCCAAGGAGATTAACATTTAAGTCCGTGGCCTGGGAAAGGCAGACCCACCCTTAATCTGGTAGGCGCCATCTAACCCACTGCCAGAAAGTATAAAGCAGGCAGAAAAATGTGAAGAGGTGATACTGATATAGCCTCCCAGCCTACATCTTTCTTCTGTGCTGGATGCTTCCTGCCCCTGAACGCCAGCCTCCAAGTTCTTCAGTTTTGAAACAGCCTGGCTCTCCTTGCTCTGCAAGCTTGCAGCCAGCCTATTGTGGGATCTTGTGGTTGTGTAAGTTAATACCAAACTCCCATATCCTATTAATTCTGTCCCTCTAGAGAACCCTGACTAATACATACCTCCACCAGGGTATCTTTCCTAATGAGTCTCATTTGGGTTACATGCATTTCTTGTCATAGCAGCTGGTGCATACTTCTACTGATCTTAAACTGTCTGGTCTGTTTAAGTCTTTGGTTTCTGAATGTTTGACTGAATATTAGACTTAATTTGACTGAATCACTAGCCTGTGAGATCTTGGGCATTAGAGGCTGTTTTTTGGATGCTTAAATCAATAGCACCTAGCACAGGGCCTGGCAGGTACTTGGCACTCAACAAATCAAGTGAAATTGAAAACAATTAGTTTGTAAGTCAGGTCCTCTTGCCTTTTATGTTTGTAAACTAGAGAATTGTAGGCTAAGGTATACAGGCCATACTTTAGTTGAGGCAGACTAGACCATGCCAAAGTAACTCCCAAATCTTAATGGCTTATTATGATAAGTTTATTTTTTGTTCATATTACACAAATATGAGGGCTTTGCCACCTGAAACATAGGCAGACAGATGCTTGGACATCTCAACATGAGGTATCAAGGTTGCTTAGAGAGCTTCTCTTGAATGTTTTAGTAAAACAAAAACAAATGCCACTTTTATGTCATAATTAATAAACCAGAACTTATCACACACACTGCCTAACCTCTCTAAGGCAGAAAGTGAGGCAAAACACATGGATATTTGGCAAAGGGAAATTTATTTCTCTACCAACAGCCCCTTGTGTGTGGAATTTAAATTTTTCTGAAATTGAGCCCACAAATCTATTTGAAGCCATCATTCCTGAGACTGATTGGCTATTTTGTTTAAGTACAAGGCATAGTAAGTTGCAAACCTGGCAATCAACTAATCAGAATGGTCTCAATTAGAAACTCTCTTATTTTATCTACAAAGGATGATCAGAAAAATAAACAAAATCATGTAAATATTAATTTCTCTGGTCAGTTTTCATTTATTTAAGAATTGGATTAATAAAATCTGTCACTTTTTAATCAGTTCTATGTCTTTTCTTTTTGATTCAAATTAAGTTGGATGGTCCTACTTGTGTGTGTGTGTGTGTGTGTGTGTGTGTGTTTAATTTGGATATTTTCATGCAGTGATGTATATGCCAAGCACATTTACTAGGTCAGTAAGAGGATCTGGTGTTCTTACAAATGTACTCGGCCTTGCTAATTCCTATGTGTGGTACGCTGGAAAAGGCCATTACAAATAGAGGCAATTTTCTACAAACTTACGATACATTTCCTCAAAGTGCTTGATTATTTGTTATCTCTTATAACACATATTCAGTAATTTAACTTTGTAGATATTTGGGTAGGTTGGGCTCTTTGGTTATCAAAACTAATTTTAAATAACATATATTTAACTGCTGGTCTGTTAAAATATAACGATTTCTGAGAGCTGAGGCAGGTGCAATCATCCAGTTTAAGGTTTCACTCATATCTTAATAATAAGGCGACTGGTCAATAGAAGCACAATGTACTGAGTTTCAAAGAATGATGTAAACTGAAACTAACAGTTGCCAAAGACTGATAAAATTGTTTCTGTTACTTAGTCATTCACTGGTTGTAATTTATATAAATTTTGTCAATTGGTAGCAGCAATAATTTAAAAATAAAAGAGGAGTTTGGAACAGTGTTAACTTTAACTTAATGGGCAATTAACTGTCTTTATTGAAATGAGCCAAGTGTTTATTTTGATCTGAAAATGAGATCAGTATTGTAGAGGTTAATGATACTGATGGTGGTATGTGTCCCAACCTCCTTGAATGAAGTGATTATTCATCACCCACTCCAAGTAATGAAGGAAATTGAAGAATGACACACTAAGAGTATGTGCTTATGCACTACCAGCAATCTAAAACTGGAAAAACATAGAGCATACATTTGAAACTGTTACCAATGGTAGAGATATGAGTTACTTCAAGTTTCTCGTGGCCTATTTGAATGGGTCCATAGCAACTTCACTCCTTGCCTTCTTAGAAGAAAGAATTGGACTACGGGGCATAAAGCATAAAAACAGACGGAGGCAAGTTTCAGAGCAGAAATAGAAGTTTACTAAAAAGTCTATAGAACAGGAAAGAAAGGGCACAACCCTTGGAAGAGATCCAAGTGGCACCTGAAGATGAAAGAGAAAAAGACACCCTTTTACCTTGATCCTGGGACTTGACAGCCTCGCCTCTTTTGCGTGATACTTCCCCTAGGGTGGAATTTCGGAAAGCGCGGTGCTTCCCTTTGGAATTGAGCATGCGCAGTGTGTTTAGGGACTTACATGCCCATCTGAGGCTTTTTCCTTTTTCCAGTGGGGTGTGCCCCTGGAACATCATACTTCACCATTTTGTCTCTTAATACGCATGCCCAAGAAGCTGCTTCTCTCTGGGGTCTGCTTTCAATGAACACTTTTAATCTTAACAGGTGTGGACCATCACGAGATTGCCTCTCCCTGGATTTTGAATTATCATTTTTACAGAGGCAATGCAAAAACTGCTGAACCATCACCCAACATTTCTAGTGGGTGGTGGGAGAGCCCTCGTCTGCCCTGCTCATGCCTAACAACCTGTAACAAAACGATACTCTCCTAAGAATAACAAGTCTCTTAAAAAACAAAATGCAGTTGTATTGCCCATCGTAGTGATTCTATCTGGACTGTTTTATTAATCTTTCCTTTTTATTTTGAAAAAGGAGGGGAAATTTTAAGATCTGGAATTAACATAAAGAGAAATCTGAAGCTTTTTTGTGACAATTTGGTAAGTCAGTTTCTAAGGCAAAGGAAGAAAATCTTGAACTTTCATTCTTACAGCTACACAGATCAGTGTTTTCTAATTTCATTCCAATGTTTCCATTTCCCAAATGTAAAATTTTCTCAAGTAGTTATAAATCATATTGCATCTTCTATTTATAGAGACAAAATGTGTATTTTTATTTTCAAGAAAAATTAAAGTGTTCCTTTAGAGAAGAATTACATTTAATTGTGTTTAACTCATCAAACACACTCATTTTCTTTTTTGTTTCAGTAATATCTATGAACACTCCCCAAAGCACATATTTTAAACCATGCTCTGCTGCAATAAGTGGGAAATGGGGATTACCAGCTGACCTAGTCTCCATTTGCCTGTCGTCCTTATAGGTGTGAAGTATTTAGTCATGGACCAGCTTTTGTTAGTTGTCATCTAGATGTGGAAATAGAATCACTCTGCTGTTGGCTTTCATCACCCTTCCATCACTGAGTATAACTTAATTTGTTAAAAGTTCATTTTACTGTTATATTTTTTGAACTGATACATGGAAGTGTTCCAGCCTATGCCTAATGCTCAAATAGCAGGGTAAGGATATTACCCTGAGGAGGTGGTATCTTGTTTAATTTGGCATCACAGGGTACCTGACTATCTGAATTTGCACATTTATGGCTCTTAACACTAAGAACCCAGGTGGCTGTCCTCACTATGAATGAGAACTTGATTTCACATAGCACTGCCTGCCTGCTTTCCATTTGTTCAAAATGTAATGATTATAATAATGTTCTTTCACAAAAATCCTTTTGTATCCATAGGAAGTATCATTAGAGTCAGCTATTACATTTAGAGCAGTAGTTTCAAAAAAGATGTACTAGGAGTCAAATATTTATTAATGTAGTTGGGGGACATATGTCTTTTAATATAGTCTGACTTTTTGACTATGATTTTGGTGTGGCTTTTAAGGAATAAAACTTATCCTTAATGTGGATGCCCACATCCTGGATATGAATAGAAGTAGGCTGATTTGACCTTTAAGGGGAGCACTAATATGTCCCAAAGGGAACTAAACTTATACCTATCTCTAACCCATTAGAAAAAAAGATTAAGCCAAACACAAAGGTCATTTTGTATACACATCATGCTGTATGTAAACCTGTTAACCTGAAGGATTCTGAGTATTATTTGAACATAACTAAGAAAAAGATGAGGGTGTTTTTCTGGTTTGCAATGGTCATCTATCCCCTTTCTTTACATACAAAGGAATGCACATAATTATATACATCGTGTGCTCACATCTAATATACATTAGTGTATATACATCACTAGTATACATTAGTCTGCTTACATCCTTAAAGATAAGCAACATGACTACTATTGTAGACCCTGTAAATATGCTTTGTGTATTACAGAGCTGCCAAAAGTGAAATTGGAACCAAGACTTTATAACTTAAGTCCACCCGAAGGAGAGATTTTTTTTTCTTTCGATTCCAAGAGGAAAGATCCAGAAAAATTTCTCCAGAGTTTTCACCAGAGGCAAAGTTTCACCAATTACCTGGGTCACCAATTTTAGAGTAAGCATATCAATGAAAATTTCATGGTCAAGAAAGAGAACAAACCAAAATAATCTTGCAGTTTTGGTGCAGAAAATAAGGAAATTTATACACATTTTTTATTCTAAATATTGACTTAGGATTTTGTAATAGAGTAGGGGAGCTATATTCTCCTATTTCCCAATATCTGCATATTTTAGATTTCCAATCAATGACTATTGCAGGATTTTTGACATCACCAAATGCACTGTTGGCTACTATTGTGTTTAAAATAGCTGAGTTGAATGTCATAGTAGTAGGTATGCTTCATAAAACTTTATTTGCTGTTATCCAACCATGACATGGAACTGCATCTTAAATAATTAGAAACCTGGATAAGGATTTGAAGAAATCTATTAAAGTTTCTTGATTTAGAGTATTACTTAGATGACCAACTTCCTGTATTACCATTTATTTCTTTATTTATTAATTTATTAATCACTTATTTATTCTGATAGGCATCCAAGAAATGTTTATGAGGGAGCCTTAAAGATCCAAAGAAGATAACATCTCTGATCTCCAGTATCTTCTAGTGAAGAATGGAGAGATCTTGGTTACGGTACTTTGTGAAAAGTGCTATGACTATGGAAAGCACAAGGTTCCCAGGAATTACGCTTAGAAGCTAACAAAACTTAGGCTGGAGGGCACAGAAAAGACTTCTCAGGGTAAGTGAAGATGATCTCAAGCAAGCTGGGAGGGGTGGTTGTGGGAAAAAGGTAAAGGGGAGAGAAGTTGGGAGAAAGGCAGAATAGTTAGGAGAGTGCTGCAGGAATCTAGGAGGTAAATGGGCATGGACTGACTGGATGAGGGGGATAAAGGTGAGATTCCATTCAGAAGTCTTTGGTACTGGGGCATGAAATGGGAGGCTGAATAAACTAGAAAGCTGCAAGGTTATTTTCATACAGACTTCTGAGTAGCATAGACAGCATGGCTCCAAAATCCATTGGTTGCATTCCTTCATTTTGGCTCCCAAAAATAGACCCAAGAATGCTGAGCTCAGTGGGGGCTCTAAATTCCTCAGAGTCCTAATTACAATGAATTAAACAAATTAAATCTATAAACTGATACGATTCTGTATCTGTTTAAAAATAATGCAAGAAGATGGATCATAGACAGAGTACAAAGTTAATGAATCTAAGGTGATGGTGAAAGGAAGTTAATTTTTAAATTCAGCTAATTATAGAAAGCCCAGAAAAATCAATGTCTTTTCTTACCTTGAAGTTTAGAATTCCTGTTGCAAAAAATATGGTTGATCAAATGATTTGCATAACATTAAAATCCTGATCAAAATTTTTCTATCTGGGTTTACCTAGAAGAGCAGGTGTAAAGCACTCCATAGTATGTTACTCTTTGCCAAAGGAGACTTCAGTTTTCACTGAGATAATCAAGGGTTAAAGTTAGAGTTGTCAGCAACCAACAGAACATCTGAGATCAGTACATCTCACTAGGGAATTGCTTGGTCTATTCTGGGTAGATTTTAAACGAAGACTTGGTAAAGTTCTTTCTCTGAATGCACTTATCAAAGCAACAGGATGCATGAAAGATCACTGAGTTTATTTTTAAACAACAGAGGAAGCGTCCCCTATCTTTTATCTTATTTGAGTTTGTCTTTGTCTCCAAAATGGGCTTCAGTGTCACATTCTCATAGAAAACTACAGAGCAGTAAACTCTAGCCAGAAGTTAGAAGTATAAGGACCATGTGGAAATCTAACTGAAGAAGCTGAAGACAAAATTACAGGGTATATGTAACAATAAGGTGAAGCTGGCAAAAATAACATAGCAAAAGAGAAAATCCAACCTCCTTTAATGTGTGCTTATTTTATGCTGTCTTTCTAGGAGGAAGCTAATTAAAACCTGACTCTTGTCCAACTATATATGAGACAGGTGGTTTGCCTTTGGTAACTTACCCAGTCACAAAGCAAGATGGTGGTGATAATAGGCACAGACAGTTTTAAGTCCCACAGCAAGATTGCACCCTCTAAACTATTATTAATATTGCTTTAAATGGTGATACATAACAGTTTGACATGATTAGTTATCTTGCCTAGGTAGTTATCTTGTGATGTATTTTCTTAACTGATAAGTAAGTTTCCCAATCCCCAAAACTTTATCTTTTTAATGTATTGATACTGATTTATGCCATTTTGTTTTCAATATATGTTTATTGGTGAACCCAACAAAAAATATTTAAACGTATAACCTTGAGAATTATCAATCCAGCATGTTTGATTTTCACAAATAGGGAAACTGATACTCTTAAAAATAAAGGAATTTTTCTATAATCATGTTGCTAATATGGGCTCTCTGCCACTAGACTATAAGACTTCTGAAATCCAGAGCTCGACTTCTCAAGAAGTCCTGTTTCTCCATGTTATTTGATGCAAGAAGCCTGTTCCCTGCAGCTCTGATGAAACATTGCCAGTAAAATATTTCATTGAAACCACTAGAGTTTTTGCTTCGTTTGGCCTTTGCATTGTTTCTAGTGATCCCAATATGTTCAAAGTCAGACTGACTTTATGGCCACTTTTTACTTCTTAAATTCTATTATAGCACCTACATTCCATGGAGAGCATTGCAAATGCGTATGTAACCCTCGTCTCTAAAAAAGCCCCACGTGGTTCCCTAGTCTCTATTTCTCAATCAGTACATAATTTTTATCATTAATAAACTGCAATGTGGTGGTCCCTCACCAAAAGGTTAAAAAAAAGGTCCAAAGTGAAAGGTCCAAAGAAGGCCATATAAAAGACCATGTGCAAACATCTTAGTCTGGTATTCAAGGCTCTTCATAACCTGTTTCTGCTCTGTCTATCCATGTTTTCCTTATGTCAGGTAGAAGAAACTCTTTGCTCCTAGTGGAACAAGTATTTTAAATGCTTTTTTTTCAGGTCAACTCAGATCAACTTTCCAGTAGCCTTGCACCCCATCACTGTTTCATCCAATTTGGATACAATCGTGAAAATTCTTACTCCTTCTACTTCCCTGTCTGAATCTAATAATTTATATATAGTTTCACCTTGTTCACATACTTTCTTGACTCCCCTGTCTACATTTCCCTCTTCTGTCTCTGTACTTCTTAAATACTTTGGTTTTTTTTTTTTTTTTTTTTTTTTTTTTTTTTTTTTTTTTTTTTTTTTTTTTTTTTTTTTTTTTTTTTTTTTTTTTTTTTTTTTTTTTTNTTTTTTTTTTTTTTTTTTTTTTTTTTTTTTTTTTTTTTTTTTTTTTTTTTTTTTTTTTTTTTTTTTTTTTTTTTTTTTTTTTTTGCCATACCACACGATGAGTCTTACAACATCTTTTACTTGATCTTCAACTCTGTTTACATAAATTTTTACATATATGTTCTATTCTGCAACTGGTTTCACAGGTCTTGGAAAACATGCTGGTGTTTGTGTAATTTAATTTAACTGTGCATACATGGTTTTAGTTTGTTGGACACATGGTATGATTGCACTTTCTCAATTTTTTTAAAGTTAGTCACAGCTTTATGACTTACTTTAGACAATAAAATGTAACAGAAGTGATATATATATATATATATATATATATATATATATATCATTTGATGGCATAAGCTTTCAGAGCTAATTTATGGATGGCTTCATTCCCATCTCCTGGCATGAGATACGGGTATTAAGATCAAGTCTCTATCAGCTTGGATCCATGAATGACTACAATGGTAGATATTACTGTCAACCTGTGATGAATATACGTACTCTGAGTGAGATATCAACAATCCCTTTGATATATTAGTGAGATTTGGGGATTCTTTGTTCCTGTAACATAATCTATAACTTCCTGCCAAATTAAGCACCCTAGATAAACACTGTACCTGCAGTGGATGGCAAGTGCTTGTGAAGAGTTAACAGAATCAACCAGACACTATAACTTATAATTCATTTCTGTAAAGCCCCAGGGATAACTAATAAATATAATCTGAAATACCAGTGAGAAAGTAAAAAACAGCAAAAAGATGATTTTTGTGCTGATTTACCCAAAATGAAACTTAACAATTTCCTTTAACTCTGATTGACCTTTGAAGCACTGTGAAAGTCCCGGAACAGCCTGAAGTTGCAAATATTTGATGTCTCAATTACTGGAATATTCATTTTTGAGGCCAGTTTGGAAATGGGGAGGAGGTAAGACAGGAAAAGCTGAAAAAAAATGGATGTTTTATAAAATAAGCAAATTGTGGAAGTAAGCAAATTGAACAGAGATTTTAAAAAATTATTGATATTACTTTGAACCAGTCTGAGATGTACTTATATATTATAGTTATATGTATTATGTGCATTTAATACATATACATGTTATATGCAGAAACATGTCAAAAAGCATAGGAGGTAGGCTGGCATGTGTTTTTTCAGAAAGAGTAGATAAAGCAGCTAGTAATGATTTGGTTATTTATATAACTCATATAAAAACTGTAAGTAGCACCATCATGACAAGATTTGTCCTACTCAAAGTCATCTTCATTTTGCATGTTATTTTCAGATAAATTGTGTATGTGTATACAAGGGTGAATCGTGAAATTTCTTTTTGTTTTTTTTGTTTGTTTTTGGAGACAGAATTTCACTCTTGTTGCCCAGGATGGCGTGCAATGGCGTGATCTCAGCTCACTGCAACCTCCATCTTTTGGGTTCAAGTGATTCTCCTGCCTCAGCCTCTTGAGTAGCTTTAACATAAAACTGCAATATTCTTTTAGTTCTCTGCATTTTCATTATATAATTCATACAATATTATTCTGCAAACATTAATTGCCAAATGAACTCTGGTCTACATAGTGCTTCAAAGCAGAGCTCCTCAAACTTTAAGGTGTATATCATTATGAGGGTGATTTTATTAAAATGCAGATTTAGATCCAGTGGAACAGGAAATAAGATCCTGCATTTCTTACAAACTCCAAAGTGATGAGGATGATGCTGGTATGGAGCACATTTTGAGGTACAAGTTTTTAAACAAAGTTTCTCATGTTGCAAACGGCTGGCCTCAAAATAATACTCCTCTTAGCCCTCTGAGAGGTCATAGCTCACTGTAGCCAGTAGTCATTGTTCAGTACCCTCCTTAGTGACTCCTCAGAAGTGCACCCCATGGTCATTTCATAAAGACTGAATGAGCAGTAACATCCAGCACTCATGAATTTTTTCTGCTTGCTGAGCATGACCAAGGACAAAATCTATCATGTGGATAGTCCATTGCAGAACGCTTCTCTACTCATCATGAATATGATACCCACTGAAATGATAAAGAATATGTGTTTCTGGGAGCCATGGTGAAAAATGTGCAGCCCAACCTAGGTTTATCAGGGAAAGGGAAGCAAAACAAGTAGGTGAGGATTCCTAAGGAGTAGACCACTAAATGGCCCCATTGAATGTCTGTCTTCACATATATCTGGTGCTTAAGTTCATTTGAGGCATGTAAGCCCTTGCCAATAGCATCCTGGCTAGCTTAGGAGGATGATGATGCATAACATTTTTGTAAATTAGAGCTTCTTCATTATTCTGAAACACTGGAAATGAAAAAACTTGAATCTTAAGTACATTTGCACTATACTGAGAAATTCCCATACTATGTCCATGAAAATAAGAAATATCTGTTAGTTACTATGAATATATTTCTCTGTTGACAAGTTTTTAGCATCTATTTTTGGGAAAGTTTCTCATTGATATTATCAAGAATATAAAGATATCATCGTTAAAAAGTCATCAGAAATTTTTCAGCTATTTCAAGCACAAAGCCTAATATAAGAAAGTATGTTTGGGAAAGTGAGCTCATATTTTATGTTAAAAGTTTTTAAGGGTTTATTGAAAAACTTCATATAAGCTTAATATTTAATGTAAAAACTAGTATTTGTATTCTATTTTCTTAAAATTACATAATATAATAAATATAATAATTTTATCATTGAATCCCAAATAGATGCACCAAATCTCCAATTTACCCCAAAGTACCAAAAATTGGTATTATAATTTATGAGTTTTTTTTAAGTAGAAAAGCAATATTCTTGGCATTATAGTAGTAAATGAAACAAAGTCTCTGTTGTCATATAGCTCTCATTCTCATAGGAGAGAAAGAAAATAGTGAATTAATTTATAAATACATAAAATACCAGGGAGAGTTGCACTTTTCACAGAAAAATGTAAAATGAGTTGTTCTATTAAGCAGTAACAGTTTGGCTTCCTTCACTTGGTGATCATGAAGGATTCTGTTAGGAGGTAACATTTAAATTGGGCTCTGAAGGCCAAGGGGAAGCCAGTTATGCAATATTGAGGGTGTAGGTATTCTATCAGAAGGGATAGCCAATACAAGAACCTTCAGGCTGCAGGTATTTAGCTTGTAGCAGGAAAATAAAGACCAGCGTAGTTACAACATTGTAAGAAAGAGGGATATGAAGCGATGAGCTTGGGAAGACCATCACCGGTCATATTACATAGGATCACAGTAAGAAATTAATTTTGGGCATTAAGAGAAGTTTTTGAGGACTTTAACTGGGAATGTGACAGCATAGAGCTAGTGTTAAATTCATGGCCTCTGGAGCCAGCCTACCTGGGTTCAGATACCATCTCTGCTGTTTTCTGGCTATGTGTTATGGAAAAGTTATTTAACTTCTCCATGCCTAAGTTTCCTCCTCGTAAAATGTAGGTGACAATAGCAACTGCCCCACAGGGTTGTTGTGAGAATTAAACAAGTTAAAATTTATAGAGCACGTAGAATGGAATTTGGCATGTAGAGTGTCTATAGAAGGGTATGTTTAGTTAGGAACACAGATACTCTGAATTTTGTTTATAAAAGATTATTCTGGTTTTGCTGTTACCAATAGAAGTACAGGGAAGGAACCAGGGATACAAACTGGAGATTACTCAATAGAAGTTGCATTGGACTAGGGTGGAATTGGGAGTAAATAAAAACAACTATTTATAATCACATATCAGTAGTAAGGCAGTTATAGGACATCAAGTTAGAAAGAAAATTTTAAACATATTGTTAATATTATTGAGGTCTTCACATACTGCCCAGATCCAGATGAATAAAAGTAATTTTTTTCATAAGGTTTAATATTTTTCTTCTCTAACAACTTTTGAAGGCCTCCTTTTGGTAAATCTGTGTTATCTCAGGACTTTCAGGCACACCTTTTTACAGTTGCCCCATCAAACATTTGCCAAGATATTAATAGACGATTATCTGGTGATTCCTGCTTTGCTGATATACCCAGGTCTTCTTCCTTAGCTTGATTCTCACGTGTGAATTCTTCTTCCAGCTCTCAGTGACTTCTGTAGCTCGTCCCTTCAAGATTATTCCTCCTTTTCTAGAACAAAAGTCAGGATATGTTAGAGTCTGTCTAGGTCTTACAAATAATCAAATTTCCTTATTCTGAGACCTGAGAAAGGCTTTGTTTCCCAAATTCTGATGCAGTTAGGTTGGGTTTAGGATATGCAAGCTGATCAGTGGTTATATTTGTTCATTCTCACACTACTATATAGAACTACTTGAGACTGGTAATTATAAGAGATTTAATTGACTTAGAACCACAGACTATACAGGAAGCATGGTTAGGGAAGCCTCAGGAAACTTAGAATCATAGCAGGAGAATGAAGGATAAGCAAGTACATCTTCCCACGGCAGCAGGAGAGTGGGGGAGGTGCTACACACTTTTAAACAAGCAGATCCAGTGAGAATTTCATCATGAGGCAGCACTAGGGGAATTGTGCTAAAACCTCAGAAACTGCCTCCATGATCCAATTACCTCCCACCAGGCCCCACCTCTAATACTCGGGATCACAATTCAACATGATATTTCAGTAGGGACACAGAGCCAAACCATAACAGTGGCAGGTAAGTGAAAGTGATAAATGCTACCTCCAACCCTGGACTCCAAATCTCTCTGGAGACCTGCAGTTTGATCTCTCTTCCCGCACATGACTGGAGCCATACTATGAGAGAAACCTGAAATTCCGAGACATTATGGGAGAAGAACCACACTAGATCATAGCCTAATCTGCAGTATGTAGTAGTTGCTCTATATTATCTAGCAATAACTTTTAAAAATTAATTTTAAAAGGTAATATCTTCTCTGGCAAATTATATCTAAGGCAACAATGTCTTCAGGGAGTTCATTTAGGTGGAGCTCTTTTTTTCTCATTCTGACAACATACAAATAGTATTTATTTCATCCAAAAGAAGATAGCTCAAGATTAACAAATCTCAAAGTGCTGAGTGCCTAATATAATGACTTTCCAAAATGACTCGCCTTCAAGTTTCAACAGTTCCTGGGTACACATTTGCTTCTGCAGCCATACGTATAGACAACTGGAATAGGTAAGCAGCCCTTCCACAATCAAAGTGTGTTGTTCATACAAAAACCTATTATATCTCTTCCCTTAAGGATTTCCTAAGTAATTCCTTAAAAGTCAGGGAGGGATAACATGGAGAGAAATGCCAGATGTGGGTGATGGGGGGATGGAGGCAGCAAACCACATTGCCATTGCCATGTGTGTACCTATCCAAACAGTCCTCATGATCTGCACATGTACCCAGAACCAGAACCTAAAGTACAATTAAAATATATATATATATATATATATATATATATATATATATATATATATATATATATATATATATATATATATATATATATATTTCATGTCAATGTAACAGCTCTTTTTAAAAAAAAGCTTTGAAATATTCCTTACCAAAAAAAAAAAAAAAAGTACTGTGGTACATAATAACTAAGGAACATACAGAAGGAAAGTGTTAATGTACATTTATTATCTGGCTGGTAGAAAATGCTAAAATAAATAGATTACATAGAATAAGTTAGACAAAACAACTGGCCTCCTATTTGAATAAAAACTAATTTACATATTTCTCCAGTCACTCCAGAAACTCTCACAGGGGATAATGTACAGTCAAAAAAAGTTTAAATCATCCTTTTTATTTCTCTCAAACCCATAAACATAAAGCAACTTCTCTCAAAATTCCTTTTCTTCCTTGCTATGTTAAAAATGCAGAACATACCAATTCCCACCAAGTTCTCTGTCTCGGGCACTGTTATCTCATTTTAGTCCCCTGTTCTCCTGAATATCAATTTATTTTCTCCCATCAGGCCCTTGGTAGTT
The DNA here is from genome assembly GCF_001604975.1 of Cebus imitator. Classification (NCBI taxonomy): domain Eukaryota; kingdom Metazoa; phylum Chordata; class Mammalia; order Primates; family Cebidae; genus Cebus; species Cebus imitator. The sequence goes on along the minus strand of NW_016107659.1, from coordinate 2,012,762 downwards.
CTTTCCAAACTAGGCCTCATTGATCTGATTCTTATCCCCACCAATTACCCTGCTCTGCTGAACAGACCCATGAGTCAAGATACAGTCTACAGGGGCTGACAGTTGATTGGGAGATGATTAAATCACAGACAAAAAGATTAATTTGGGGCAACTGTCTTATTTTTATTTCAGAACATGTATAAAATTTTAACATATATGTATATATATATAGAAAAATCCCTTGAAAATAGTATAAATGGCTTTGGTTGCATACCTGAGTCTAATATCAGTTCTTAGACCAAGTGGTAATAGCAAAATACATACTATATGTTTATGTAGTGTGTGTGTATATGTATACACACACACATCTATAGTGTATATATATATATAGCTATTGTATTTGTGTATATACATATGTATATACATGTATATGTGTGTATGTATATATATATATATATATACACACACACAATAACAAAATATATTGAACTGTGCTTGTCCATTATAATCATTTTCCTGAACTTTTATATAGCTTTCCCTGACTATTCTATGTCTGAGATCACAGGGAGTTAAGCCTATAAATAAATACAAATAAAAATAAATATGAGCCTATACATAAATACAAATAAACTCTAATTCCATATTGTCTTGCAATTAGCTCCTCTTTGCATAAAAACATTTTTCCAATAAACATAATTATAACTTTTTTAAAGCAATGCAAATTGGGAAAATAATTTATATCTTGTTCTAAAATACATTCTTCTCTAAAAAGGTGTTAAAGCTCTATGATTTTATCATTATTGTTAAATAGGTTTAAAGATTTTTACATGAACTTTCATTTTGGACTCAAAAGAAATATAATTAATGTTTAATCATCACTTAATCTTACTTTTTTCCTATATCAAAATAAATTATTTTTGAAGACTAAAAATATCTTACATATTCATGACTGCTTACATATTTATTTAAGTGGAGTAGAGGTAAATTATGTACTTCTAGGGAACTAAGTTTAGTCTTGATTATTTTTGTTAGAGATTCTGATTACTTGAGACAAGAATATAAAGAAGGAATGATAGAATGAATACTTGATGAGAATTCAGGAGGCCTGTGTTCTATTCTTACTTGCTGTAATAAAATATATCTTACTTGTAAAATTTCAGAAGTGTGCTCAGCTTCAGTTTTTAACTTGTAAATTGAGAAAATAAACTGAATGAGCTTCACATTTCTTTATATCCCCAGTAGTTTAGATAGCAAATACAGAATCCCTTGACCATTTTGCTCAGTACTTTCATGTAATACTAAAATTTACAGTAGCTTTATATTAACCATTATACAGTATATTTGAATTCAAACCAAATATACAGTTAATCTAATGCCGACTGCCAATACATTGTCTAAAAGTTGCTGAGCTAGTCACATAATTAGACTAACTAAATATTTTACCAGTTGAAACTGTTTTATCAATAGCACAGCCCTCTAAAAGTGTCATCTTCTTGAAGATAGGCCAGAGGTTGCATTACTGCCTATATGTAAATTTAAATCAATAATTTTAAGAAGCAATTCTCTTAGTCTCGCTTTCTTTTGCTCTCTCCTCCCCACCCCCTGTCTGCTATTTAAACTAAGGTGGAAATTTTAAATTTTTTTTATATTATGTGTACTTTCATATTTGTCCTATAAAATAATATTTTCTATATTATATATTACGTGTGTGTGTGTGTCTTTTCTCTTTCTACATGCCTCAAAAAATCATTATGATTGTATTACTCCATTTTCATCCTACTGTGAAGAAATACCCCAGACTGGGCAGCTTATAAAGAAAAAGAGGTTTAATGGACTCACAGTTCCACATGGCTGGGAAGGCCTCACAATCACAGACAGGAAGTGAAGAAGGGGCAAAGGCAAGAGTTACATGGTGGCAGGCAAGAGAGCATATGCAGCAGGAGCTGCCCTTTATAAAACCGTCAGAGCTCATGAGACTTACTATCATGAAAATAGCACACAAAAAACCCGCCCCCATGATTCAATTACCTCCCACCAGGTCTCTCCCACAACACTTGGGGATTATGGAAGCTACTATTCAAGATGAGATTTGGGCGAGGGCACAGCCAAACCATATCGTTGATTCTCATCCCATTGGCGAAATTCCTAATAATTTTGTGACTATTTTGCTCTGTCTCATTTACTCTGACTCTGACTAAAAGTATCTAAAAATGTTTCTTAGCTCATCGTGCACTACATTGGAACTTTTAACAGGTGTCTCAGTGACTTAATCAAAGTTCCCACACCTATCAGCCTTTGGCTTGAAGAAACGGTGTTATCTTTACCCTTATGCATCATTATTTCTTTTATCTCTTAGGCATTTTCACTTGTATTATATGAGTATGTGCACTGCTTTAACATCTCCAGGGAGACTTTGGTGTTTCTTGAAATGTCTTATTATCCTTCTGTCTAATCCAAATTCCTTTTCTTTCCTTAAGACCTTCACATATGGCTTCAACGAAGGGAGGTAGGTGAAGAGGAAGGCATGAGTATTAGGAGAGGAGAATGCAGAGAGGGGAGCCAGAACATGAGATATTGTATGGGCTTCTTTCTTGACTATAAATTTCTAGTTTTAGGCTTGGCTTCTTGAGAATAAAAATTATTTGAGGACAATGAAGGGTTCTTCTTTAAAAATTTAATTTAATTTAATTTTAAGTTCTAGGACGCATGTACAGGACCTGCAGGTCTGCTATATAAGTAAACGTGTGCCAAGGTGGTTTGCTGCAACTATTAACCTGTCACCTAGGTATTAAACCCCGCTTGCATTAGCTATTAATCCTGATGCTCTCCCTCCCTTCTCACCTGCCTCAACACCAAAAGGACCTCGGTGTGTGTTGTTCCCCTCCTTGTGTCCATGTGTTCTCATTGTTCAGTTCCTACTTAAAAGTGAGAACATGTGGTGTTTGGTTTTCTCTTCCTGTGTTAGTTTGCTGATAATGACTTCTGGTTGCACTCATGTACCTGTAAAGGACATGATCTTATTTCTTTTTATGGGTGCATAGTATTCCATGGTGTATATGTAACACTTTATTTTATCCAGTCTGTCATTGATGGGCATTTGAGTTGATTCCATGTCTTTGCTATTGTGAATAATGCTGCTGTGAACATACATGTGCATGTATCTTTATAATAGAGTAATTTATATTCCTTTGGGTATACACCCAGTAATGGGATTGCAGGGACAAATGGTATTTCTGGTTCTAGGTCTTTGAGGAATCACCACACTGTCTTCCACAAAGGTTGAACTAATTTACATTCCCATCAACAGTGTGAAAGTGTTCATATTCCTCCACAGCTTCACCAGCATCTGTTGTTTCTTGACTTTTTAATAATTGCCATTCTGATTGAAGTCATAATATCTCCTGGTGGTTTTGATTTGCATCTCTCTAACGATCAGTGAAGTTGAGATTTTTTTTTTCATAGAAGAAAAGAAAACATATATTTTAGAACCTCTAACAGCACTTTGTTCCTGCTTTTTGAAGAAGTAGCCACATGTCTTTATTTTGTACTGAATCCTGTGTGCAGGATAGTATCAGTTGACCCCGCAGGGAAAATACGGAAGATAGAAAGCCAGGAGCTCAGAAATTGTCCTAAGATGGAGCAACGGAGCTGGGCTTTCATATTCTTGCACCAGAACGCATATTCATGCGTCATCTCAGAACCACTCTGGAGAGATATAAACACCCATGTTCTGTGCTGGCTTTCATGTCCTATCAAAGCAGCTCCAGATGTTGAGATTTTTTTCTGCATAAATGTCTTCTTTGGAAAATATCTGTTCATGTCTTTTGCCTACTTCTTAATGTGGTTGTTTTCTTTTTACTTGTAAATTTGTTTAAGTTTCCTGTTGATTCTTGATATTAGACCTTTGTCAGATAAACAGATTGCAGAAAATTTTCTCCCATTCTGTAGGGTGCCTGTTCACTCTGACAATAGTTTCTTTTGCTGTGCAGAAGCTTTTTAGTTTAATTAGATCCCATTTGTCAAATTTTGCTTTTGTTGCAATTGCTTTTGCCATTTTCATCATGAAATCTTTGTCCATGCCTATGCCCTGAATGGTAGTGCCTAGATTTTCTTCTAGGGTTTTTAAAGCTTTGGTTTTTACATTGAAGTCTTTAATCCATCTTGAGTTAATTTTTGTATAAGGAGTAAGGAAGGATTCCAGTTTCAATTTTCTGCATATGGCTAGCAAGATCCTCTAGCACCATTTTTAAATAGGGAATCCTTTACCCATTTCTTGTTTTTGTCAGGTTTGTCAAAGATCAGATGGTTGTAGATGTGTGGTCTTATTTCTGAACTCTCTACTCTGTTCCTTTGGTCTATGTGTCTGTTTTTGTACCAGTACTATGCTGTTTTTGTTACTGTAAATTTGTAGTATAGTGTGAAGTTAAGTAGCATGATGCCTCCAGATTAGTTCTTTTTGCTTAAAATTGTCTTGGCTATATGGGCTCTTTTTCTCGTTCCATATGAATTTTAAAGTAATTCTATGAAGAATGTTAATGGTAGTTTAATGGAAATAGCATTGAATCTATAAATTACTTTGGACAGTATGGACATTTTCATGATATTGATTCATCCCATCCATGAGCATGGAGTGCTTTCCATTTGTTTGTGTCCTAATTTCATCAAGCAGTGGTTTGTAGTTCTCCTTGAAGAGTTCATTCACTTCCCTTGTTCGCTGTATTCCTTGGTATTCTATTCTCTTTGTAGCAATTATGAATGAGGTTCATTCACAATTTGGTTCTCTGTCTGCTGCTGGTCTGTAGGAATGATTGTGACCTTTGCACATTGATTTTGTATACTGAGACTCTGCTGGAGTTGCTTATCAGCTTAAGAAGCTTTTGGGCTGAGACAATGTGGTTTTCTAGATATAGGATCATGACATCTGCAAACAGAGACAGTTTGACTTCTTCTCTTCCTATTTGAATATCCTGTATTTATTTCTCTTGCCTGATTGCCCTGGCAAGAACTTCCAATACTATGTTGAATAGAATGGTGAAAGAGGGCACCCTTGTCTTGTGCCAGTTTTCAAGGGGAATGCTTCCAGTATTTGCCTATTCAATATCATATTAGCTGTGGGTTTGTCATAACTGGTTCTTATTATTTTGAGGTATGTTCCATCAATACCTAGTTTATTGAGAGTTTTTAACATGAAGCAATGTTGAATTATATTGAAGGCCTTTTCTGCATCTACTGAGATAATCATGTGGTTTTTGTCTTTAGTTGTGTCGATATGATGAATTATGTTTTTTGATTTGTATATGTTGAACCAACCTTGCATTCCAGGAATGACACCAACTTGATCATGGTGGATAAGCTTTTTGATATGCTGCTAGATTCGGTTTGCCAGCATTTTGTTGAGGATTTTTGCATCAATTTTTATCAAGGATATTGGCTTGAAGTTTCCTTTTTTGTTGTGTCTCTGCCAGGTTTTGGTATCAGGGTGATGGTGGCATCATAAAATGAGTTAGGGAAGAGTTCCTCCTTTTCCATTGTTTGGAATAGTTTCAAAAGAAATGATATCAGCTCTTCTTTATACCTCTGATAGAATTCAGCTGCAAATCCATCTGGCCCCAGGCTTTATTTGGTTGGTAGGCTATTTATTACTGCCTCAATTTCAGAACTTCTTACTGGTCTTTTCAGGGATTCAGCTTCTTCCTGGTTCATTCTTGGGAAGGTATATACATCAGGGAATTCATTCATTTATTCTAGACTATCTAGTTTATTTTTATAGAGGTGTTTTTAATATTCTCTATTGGTAGTTTGTGATTCTGTGTGGTTGGTGGTGATATCCCCTTTATCATTTTTTATTGCATCTATTTGATTCTTCTATCTTTTCTTTTTTATTGTACAGCTAGCAGTCTATCTATCTTAATTTTTTTTTCAGAAAACAGGCTCCTGCATTCATTCATGTTTTGAAGGGTTTTGCAGGTCTCTATCTCCTTTAGTTTCACTCTGATCTTCATTAATTTTAATCTTCTGCTAGCTTTAGGGTTTGTTTGCTCTTCCTGCTCTGGTTCTTTTAGTTGTGATGTTAGGGTGTTGATCTGAGACATTTATAGCTTTTCAGTATGCACAGTGAATGCTACAAATTTCCCTCTTAACACTGCTTTAGCTGTGTCTGAGACATTCTCGTACATTGTATCTTTGTTCTCACTGGTTTCAAAGAACTTCCTGATTTCTGCCTTAATTTCATTACATACCCAGGAGTCATTCAGCAGCAAGTTGTCAATTTCCATGTAGTTCTATGGGTTTGAGTGAGTTTCTTAATCTTGAGTTCTAATTTGATTGCACTATGCTCTGAGAGACTGTTATGAATTCAGTTCTTTTACATTTGCTGAGAGTGATTTACTTTGAATTATGTGATCAATTTTAGAGTAAGTGCCATATGATACCAAGAAGAATGTATGTTCTATTGTTTTTGGTTAGAGAGTTCTGTAGATATCTACCAGGTCCACTTGATCCATAGCTGAGTTCAATCCTGAATACCTTAGTTAATTTTCTGTCTCCATGGTCTTTCTAATATTGACAGTGGGTGTTAACGTCTCCCACTAATATTGTCTGGGGGGTCTAAGTCTCTTTGTACATCTCTAAGAACTTGTTTTATGAATCTGGGTTTTCTTGTATTAAGTGCATATATATTTAGGCTAGTTAGCTCTTCTTGTTTAATTGAACCCTCCACAATTTTGTAATGTCCTTCTTTGTCTTTTTTGATCTTTGCTGGTTTAAAGTCTGTTTTGTCAGAAACTAGGATGCAGCCATTGGTTTTTCCTGCTTTCCATTTGCTTGGTAAGTTTTCCCCCATCCCTTTATTTTGAACCCATGTGTGTCTTTGCACAGGAAATGGGTTTCTTGACTACAGCATACCAGTGGGTCTTGACTCTATCCAGCTTGCCATTCTGTGTCTTTTAATTGGGGCATTTAGCCCATTTATATTTAAGGTTAATATTGTTATGTGTGAATTTGAGCCTGTCATCATGACGCTAACTGATTATTTTGCAAACTTTTTGATGTAGTTGTTTCATAGTGGCATTAGTCTTTGTACTTGGGTGTGTTTTTGTAGTGGCTGGTAATGGTTTTCCTTTTCCATATTTAGTGCTTCCTTCAGGAGTTCTTGCAAGGCAGGCCTGGTGGTGACAAATTCTCTCAGCATTTGCCTGCCTAAAAAAGATATTGTTTCTCCTTCCCTTATGAAGTTTATTTTGGTGAATATGAAATTCTGGGTTGGAAATTCTTTTCTTTAAGAATGAATATTGGCCCCCATTCTCTTTTGGATTGTAAGATTTCTGCTGAAAGGACCACTGTTAATCTGGTGGGCTTCCCTTTGTAGGTGACCTCGCCTTTCTCTCTGGCTACATTTAACATTTTTTCTTCATTTTGACCTTGGAGAATTTGATAATTATGTTTCTTGGAATTGATCTTCTCATGGAGTATCTTACTGGTGTTCACTGAATTTCCTGATTTTGAATGTAGGCCTGTCTTGCTAGGTTGGGGAAGTTCTCCTCAATGATATCCTGAAGTATATTTTCCAACTTAGTTCCGTTCTCCCCATGTCTTTCAGGTACCCCAATCAGTCATAGCTTTGGTCTTTTTACATAATCCCATAGTTCCTAGAGGTTTTGTTTGTTCCTTTTTATTCTTTTTTTTTCTCTAATATTGTCTGCATGTCTTATTTCAGCAAAATATCCTTCAAGCTCTGAATTTATTTCCTCTTCTTGGTCTGTTCATCTGTTGACACGTGGTTGCATTGTGAAGTTCTCATGTTGTGTTTTCAGCTCCATCAGATCATTTATATTCATCTCTAAACTGGTAATTCTGGTTAACAGCTCCTGCAGTGTTTTATCATGGTTCTTTGCTTCTTTGCATTGGGTTAGAACATGCTCCTTCAGCTCAGCATAGTTTATCATCATCCACCTCTGAAGCCTGTATCTGTCAATTTATGCATCTCAGCCTCTGCCCAGTTCTGTACCCTTGCTGGAGAGGTATTGTAATCATTTATAGAAGATGCACTCTGGCTTTTTTTTGCATTTTCATCAATTTTTCATTGATTCTTTCTCATCTCCGTGAGTTTATCTAGCTCAGATCTTTGGGGCTGCTGACCTTTGGATGGATTTTTTGTGGGATCTTTTTTTGTTGATGTAGTTGTTGCTTTCTGTTTGTTTGTTTGTTTTTCTTTTAACAGTCAGTCCCCTCTTTCACAGGGCTGCTGCAGTTTGCTGGGGGTCCACTCCAGACCCTATTATCCTGGATCCTTCCGGTACCTAGAGGCATCACCAGTGAAGGTGCCTCCCTTGGCTTGGGGTGGGAGCTTCTGTTGCCCTGTGTGGCTCCCAGGTGGGGCATCACGCAACCCATCTTTCCTCAGTCCCTGTGGTTGTGCCAACTGCCTATCGTCCCAGTGAGAAGAAGCCTGGATATCTTAGTTGCTGGTGTAGGGCTCACTTTCTGGGTTTGTTCATCTTGATGGGAACCTTTGACCAGAGCTGTTTCTAGTCGGCCATCTTGGCCCTGATAATGAAGGATTCCACAGCAGGGAATCACATAATTAAAGAGTGCATTTTGCGAGGCACGGAAAAATGAGGTAGGCTGACAGTTAGTAGTTTATTTAAGAGTCAATGATAATTTATGTGAAAATGACAAGGACAGTGACAGCAAAAATAATAATAAGGTTGAGAGCCAATAAGGTCAAATTCAATGGTACTTTTCAAACTGTATGTTGCTACCCATTAGTGAGTAGTAAAGTTAGTTTTGTAGGGCTTACGTAGCATTTTCTGTTTGTTTCCATTTGTGGTGTTCACTTTATGAGCTTTTCCCATATCTATATATAGTAATAAAATTATATTTGATATTTACTTTGTTTTTACTTTATCAGACATAATAAAAATAAGTATTCTTTTATAAAACCTTGCTCTATTTATATGTGCATGTATGGAGTGTCTGTGTGTGTGTGTGTGTGTGTGTGTGTGTGTGTGT
>NW_016107659.1:1969533-2003589 GCF_001604975.1 Cebus imitator | reverse complement strand
TTTTTTTTTTTTGGCCCCTGATTTCTTATGTGTAAAATGAGAAAAATAATTATACTATTTCATATGATTTAGTAAAAATTCAATTTTTTTAATATTTGAACAACTATTAAGAGAATGTCTTGCACATAGTAAGTACTAAGTAATTGGTAGCTATATTTTTACTACTAGAAAAAAAATTTAAAATGCAAACAAACAAAAACCTACTTATCTGGAGAACTTGGTGATTCAAGTTCTCCAAGTTCTCCAGATAAGTAATTCAGTAACTTCTAACTTGGATTAGAAGTAAGAGGTTAATGAGGAGACTACAAATGGTTTTAACTTTCACCCAAGATTTCTTGCCTAAATATCTACATTAGTAGTGGAAGTCATAGAAAAAAGGAGGTTACTCAGGGAGAGCTTAGGGTCAAAAAAGTTTTTTTCTCAGTAAGACTGTGAAAGAAGTCACCGTACAGGAAAGAAAAACAGAAAGTTGCAATAGAATTGAATCTAAGACAGAAAATTGGAAGTAGTTAGCAATCTAAGAGAAAAAGGAAGTGGTTAAGAACATCAAATATCTGAGAATTTAATTGAAAAAAGCAGGCATGATAATCTATTAGCTTTGACTGAATAGTGGTCATGAAAAAGGAGAACACTTTCTGTAGATGGGTTGGGTTATGTCGGGGGGTGGGGTGCGTGAGATGGGGAAGTGAAGAATAAAATCCAGAAGTATAAAGAGTAAGTGAGGGACATAGCATGAAATAACACTATCCTTCCAAGGAGTCTGTGACAACGAAAAGAGTCACCAGGTATCATCTCCAGTAAGTGAAGAGAAACACAGGAGACAGGGGGAGGTGTGAAAGGTTAATGGAGCAACATTCCTGAGAAAAATGACAGAGATGTTATTCAATTATCGGAGAGATAAACCTCCTTAGGACATACCTACTTTTTCTACTGAGATATAAGGAAAAATAAGATCTAAAACTTACTGGATCCAAAACTTACTCTTTGCCAAGGGCTGAGCTAATTTTCTTTGTTGTGAAAGCCCAGTGAGTTAAGGACACTTTATTTCAATTTATAGGTCAGAAAAAAGATATATAGAGAGGTTAAGAAGCCTGTAGACCTGAACTGAGATCTTCCAATATTAAGATGAGAGGCTTGGAATTGAACCTAGGCAGCCTGAATCTTGACTGGGCTCTTACTATCTACCCTGCCATATAAAGAGAGGGAGTGAAGAAAGAATGATGCAAGTGGAAATAATATTGTTATGACCTCTCAATAGATTTCATACTCATGAAACCAAGCAAAAAACTCAAATCATAAGAAAGCTCTTTTTATTTTATATATTGAACTACTTTTGCTATCATCAGTATGTTTTAATCTGAATAAAGATGCTAAACAACTTAGAAACCAAATTGAACATTGTCTTTTTGTGTGTCTTTTACTGGGTTGTATTTGTGTTTATGCGGTATCTACCAACCATCAATAATGATGATTGAATCTACTGTTCAGTAACTAAAACTCTTCACTTTAGAATAACATGGGTAGCTGACCAATTTCACTGTTAAATATATATATAAAAAAGTAGTCAAACTGATTTTCTGTTTTCCTTTAGATTTGGTCATGTAAAGTAGTAGTTTGTGTTCAATCCTATAAACTGTATATAAAGGCTGACAACCGGTGACTCCGCAGGACATGGTTCCACAGGAAAGTGCTGTAGATAAAACAGTGATTAAAGATTGGCAATTTAATATTGGCTAACCCATTGCATGGTGACAATACATGACAAGGCAAACAATGACAATTCCAGTTTATTTTATTCAATGGAATTCTTGAAAGGAAAACATGAGTATGTGTGTTTGTGAATGTACCTGTATTTGGGTAGAGAAGGGGACTGGAAAAAGACCACTCTTTCCCTTCACCATTTCATCCCTGTGAGACAGCAGATCGGTCTGTCTTGGGAAGATGGGGAAGGAGGATCATTTTTCTGATGGACACAACTGGGGACCTTTGCATTCCTGTTTCAGAGATGGTAGAACAGGATCAGTAGTTACTTAGAGTGGTTCTGCACTCAAAAGATGAAAATGATGGGATTTAATCAGTGTATGATTTTCTTCCTGTAAGATGCATTTTCTTTTCCACTTTGTTATCCTCTTTTTCTTTCAGGATTCTCTTAGGAGATTCCCACTTTTGGGTCTAAGGAAAAGGGAACAACTCACCTTCATTTTTAGAAAGATTTTGCTTGGTAACTAGTATCAGGTCTGTATATGTTATTCCTTTCGTGGTTTTCTCCAATATTATACAATTTTTTCAGCCAGAAATTTTTCTGTAATGCATTAGGCCTGTGATAATAAATCTTTCTCACACGAAATATACCTGTGAATTTACCCTAGTGATTTGTTGACTCAAACACACAAAAACATAACAAAGTTAAAAAATTAGACTACTATTGAAAGAAGAGAACATAAGGAATCTATAAAAAGTCTTCTAAATTTTCCTAGAAGCAATAGAATCTTGTATTAAATTTTACTTTATATATGTGAAAATTCATTTATTTATTTTGAGGTAGGGGTTTTAAATGGTAAAGAGGAAACAGAGGCATCAATTTTATTTCCTTTTTTTTTTTTTTTTTTTTTTGAGACAGAGTCTGGCTCTGTCACCCAGGCTGGAGTGCAGCAGTGCAATCTCAGCTCACTACAACCTCCACCTCCTGGGTTCAAGTGATTCTCCTGCCTCAGCCTCTCGATTAGCTGGAATTACAGGCCCAACACCATGCCAGGCAAACTTTTTGTATTTTCAGTAGAAATGGGATTTCACCATGTTGGCCAGGCTGGTCTTGAACTCCTGAACTCAGGTGATCTGCCTGCCTCAGCCTCCCAAAGTTCTCAGAATACCCGAGTAAGCCAGCATGCCCAGCCGAGAATGTACTTATGATAGGAAAAAATAATAATTTAAGAAAAATATAATTTGGTTTTTTAAACACCATTGATAATTAAAGCAAAGTACAAAGGAATCCACCTGTTTCCCTTTATCATATAAGAAGTTCTTGCTTAAGGCTATAATTATTTCAAAACAATTATCTAAACTTGGAACATTGATGTTAATTTAGTCTCCAGCTGAAGGTTAACTGCAGCTGTGATAGGAACAAACAAGCAAGCACAGATTTCTCTTTTCACTTGACTTGGGCGGGGTGTGCTTTGATGGTGGAGGTGGGTGCAATTGCCTATAGATACAAATGAGATCAGCCATTAAGAATTTAGACCCTAACCTGTGTATGTTGCGCCCTCTGCTGGTTACTAAAAACCAGATTTAAGAAGTGCCTATGGACAATGAAGTAAAAAAATCTGTAAATATTCTTACTATTCTCAAATATTCATTCATTGTAGAATGGGCATAAAATTCTTTTTTCTACAACCAAATTAGAGCATTCAGGGGGTCAGAGCCCTTTTATTTGTAATGCATAAATCAATTTACACATGACTTTGGTTGGCTATTGCTAACACACAGAACAGCACAACAAAAAAGCTGGTTATGTGGAAATATAACTTTCAAAACAGATAAAATGGGAATTATTTATTTGAATAACAACTATAATTATGCATTTTCTTTAAATAACCACTTCTCATATAGATATTTAAAATGCTTATTATGAAATTATAGAAATTACTTTATTCTAGTTATATTAAATACTTATAAGAGTTTAATTCAAATATACAGTTTATAAATACCTCTTTTGGGGAAGAAACCATTTTATGATTCCACATACATTATCTTAACCCATTTCTTACATAGAGATGAAGCAAGCACCCAGGAAAGCAGATTGAGACACTGAGTTAGGGTTAAGTAACACCTGTCATCACATGGAGAAAAGCTTTCTCAACACCTCTTGCCCCAGTTGGAATTAGTATGGGGCACTGGACCAGTACTGAGTTCATAGGTGAGGATCAGGTAGCTCAAACTGTGGGGCTTAGGTGGAAGCACCAGTGAACCTGTCACCTGCCCCTGAAATCCATTGCCTCTGAATGCCTTTCTGATTTCTTACAGGGAGACTTAATAAGAATGCCCTTCCTTTACTTATTACAAAGATGAGGTACAAATTATATGGAACTTAGACATTTTTCATCAAAGACCACAAAGAAGACAAATTCACTCCAGCCTTATGCCTTTTTAGGAAAGTATTCCCTTTTATTGTGTTTTCACAATTACGATAAAGTAACTGCAGAAGTTAGCATTGATCCTAAAGCATATATTGAAGCTAGAATATGAGGGAAGAGGGATTAATCACTCACAGTGGCCTACAAATTACAGATCTTATTGAATACTATCTCTCCAGTGTGTATACACGGCCACTATTTTAACTGTTAAAGAGACTTCCAGTCACACACTGGAGGGGAAAAACACCAGAGTAATATCCAGAAAAACAGCACACTAGACTCCATTCTGACCACAAGTCCCTGGGTATGGCTGCCGGTGACGTGAGTGAATGAGATTCATGCCAGTAGAAACAAGGCCATGGGCAGGGAGATGTCTCAGCGCTACTTAAGGCAAGAAATGCTGGGAGAAGTCGGCCATGGAGTCAACATTTACCTTTGCCTGTAGTGCAGAAGCAAAATCAGTTAGTGTTTATTTTTTTTTTTTTAGAGGAAAATTGCACAGGGAGAAGCAGTGATTGTCATTCTTTTAAAACAGAGATAGGAGAGAAATATTCCCACACCACGTAGTGTGTGTGTGTGTGTGTGTGCACGTGCATGTGCATGTGTGTGTATTTATACGCACCTACACATGAACAGCAGAAACATATTAGCAACTCATTAGCCATGTGTCATTTAGTAAACATTAGGGCCTCATTTCTTCCTCTGTAAAAATAAGAGGTTAGGTTAGTTAAATGTAATGTCTCTTATAGGCCTTAAAGTCTACAAGTCTGTACATCCAGCCAATTTTATTTGTTTATAAAAATGTTTTGGAGGAAAGACTGAGAAAGTTATGAAACTGGCAGAGTGACGGGAATCAGCCAATCTCTCTCAAGGAAGTTTCATAAAGGAAGTCGATCTATGTTTATGAAGATGCTTATCTAAATTTGGCACCTAATATATAAATTATCAGAATCTAGATAACTAATATAAATGTTTTCTTTGAATTCTTTTTAAAAATAAGTTGACGAAGCCTTAAATAGAGTTTTGAAAGGAGAAGCTGAGTTTGAGAGGATTGGGGTGGGTATGACAAGAAAGGGAAATGACATAGTTTAGAATTTTAATGTGGGAAGTTCACCTGAAATTAATGAATGCAGTTTTCTACTCAGACAAAGTTCCAGTCCTGAAGAGCCTGGATATATTTTAGGGGAAGATGCCCACAAAATAGAATAAAACCATTATTCCATTAAATAATGTTAACTAACTAGTATTAACACTTGAGAGTGTGTGAGTGTTAGCCAGGTAAATAAAGGTAGAAAAGGCACCCCAGAAAGAGGAAACACCACAACGAAAGGCAAGAAGGTATCAAGAGGCACGATGGTGAGAGGCAGTGCAGGCATTGCCGCATTATGGAAATATAAATTTTGAGATAGGGAATAGTGTAATGGCAAATATAACTGAAAAGACAGTATTTATGTCATGTTCTATGCCAAGCTAAGACTCTTGGGATTTATTCCACTGCCAGTAAGGGCCTTAAGCAAACTAGTGGTATAGCCAGATTTACATTGTGAATAAAGCAACCCAACCAGAACATGGAGAGTGCATTTGAAGGCACCAGGACTAGAAACAGACTCTTTCAATGGACAAGTAGTGATTCTTACGTTGGGATATAATGCACAAATAGAAGGGATAGAGGAGAAGGAGGACATGAATAGAAATTTTCAGGACATAAAAACAGCATAATTTTCTTAATTGTTTGCTTTTGTAAAATAACAGAGAAGACTCCCGAGATTTTTGGTTCCAGTAACCATTGACAGAGATCAGGAACATGGGGGTAAAAACAGGGCGGTGGATGAAGAGGAATATGATGAGTATGCCCATGACCACGGCCATGTTGAATGTGGGTGGCATGCAAGTTATCTAAATGAGTATGCCTAATAGATGCCATGTTTCAAAAAGAAAGGCTCAGAGACAAAATAAATTGATAATCACTATCAAAGATTGAATACTACCTAAACACAGTGTTTGAATTATTAGATAGGATGTTATTTAAATTCAATACAACTTAGACTATTTTGTATGACTATTTGTTTTTGTCATCACCCAATAGATAAGCTCATGAAAAGATCAGAAAAATTATAAGCAAAATATGGAACTCTTGTTCTTCAGCGCAACTGAATTTTATGAGCAATTTGGTTGCCCCTACTGTTTAAAGTATTTTGCACATTGTAAATATTCAAGTAATGGTGACTATGACTATTAGCTAGAATTTAACATCAACTTGGGATTGGGAAAAAAGTTGGAGATATGACAATTCTTGTTTCTTCCAATAGCAGAGTCTATAAATCCCACATGTGAATTATGCAATTAATTAATGTTTTCATAATTAGGTGTCTAGTAGAGTGAGAATGAGAAGAACAGACAGAGCTGGGTTAAGGAAGAGGACACTTCAGAAACAAATGGATTTTGTTGATTTTGAAAGCATTACAAAGAAGCAAATGGGAACACCTGAAAAGACAGAAGGAGACAGATGGAAAAGGCACTTGTGTATAGCCATGGAGTGTAGACTTGATATTGTAGGTTGTCACTGTTTAAACATAGAAAGACTTGAACAGATATAGGTGTTTTGTTTTTGTTTCTTTTTTGTTTTTAATTATACTTTAAGTTCTGGAGTACATATGCAGAACGTGCAGGTTTGTTACATAGGTATACACATACCATGGTGGTTTGCTGCACCAATCAACCCATTATCTACATTTGGAAACAATCCAAATGCCCATCAATGATAGACTGGATAAAGAAAATGTGGCACATATACACCATGGAATACTATGCAGCCATAAAAAAGAATGAGTTCATGTCCTTTGCAGGGACATGAATGAAGTTGGTTTTGTTTCTTATTTTGATTATAGCATCTGTGCAAAGAAACATTGAAGCAGTGAGAATTAGCCAGTTAAAGTTATGAGCAGAGAGAAATAGGGACTAAGGTAATAAGAATGAAGTGGTAACATGATTCAAAAGATACTTGGGAGGAAAATCTATAGTAAATGTTGTCTGACTCAGTATAAAAACTGTGGAAGATAGAGTTATATACAATATTCTAAATGCTCTACTTTGAGATAAAATCGTTTCTTGATACTGCACATTACTTCACTTTCTTCAAACTTTTTTGAAAAAAATTAAATTTTGCTGTGAAAAATTTAATCTATTTCTTCCTATGTGATAGATGAATGATTGACACTTTTAATTTTTGTATTTCTCATTACTAGTTAAGAAAACTCAAACCATATCATTGTTCCCACTGATTTTCATATAGAATGCTAATCCTAAATTAAATGATTCTCCTTAGCATAAGACTATTATTATTGCTTTTTGTGATCCTTGATTCCATTAATATCACTGGATCACTGGTGGAGCTTTTTTCTTGGTTGTAATGGTTACATTTATTAATATTTGTTTATTGCTGATATGTTATAAGTAAAGGCCCTGAGTTAAAGTTAGCAACATTAGAACAATTAAGAGTTTCAAGAAATATGTTCTGTAAGTGGTGAATGTATGGAAATGCTAAAATGGTGCATGACATGTTCTCTTATTCATTGATTTTTTTTTTAATTTTATTAGCTAAATCTAGATTTACAATTAGATGCTGTTCACTTTATTAGCTTTACATATTTAGTGTTTCTCATTGTTCTAATTCCAAGTGGGCATGTATATATGTATGTATATATCAGGCCCACATTACAGATTAAAACCCAGTCATTTCCTTCACCCTCCAGAATTCTCTAAACATTCTGACAAATAGTCTTGCTCTAATTTCTATATGGCCTTTGAAACAGTTTAATTTTAAATTGGAGTTAAATACTCATCTAGAACAAATGTTCTTTGTTTTACAAAGCAATTTTCCAATGAATTCCATAGGGCAGCAGCTTTCAAACTTTGACTCTTGATGTTCTACAATTTTGCAATTCATATCTTTAATGTTTGACTTAGTAAGAGATCACTGAACTTTTATATCTGCTTCCATTCAATCAATTGCAATATATTGTTTTGGTTTAAGTATAGAGAAAATGTGATTTACAAGATACATATGTGAAAAAGGTGTATTTTAATAAACTTTTTAGATAATTGGGTATATTCTTTTGTATGCCACAAAAAAATTTGACAAGTGATAGTTTCTTGGAGATTAGCTGCATTGTGGAGTCTTAAAACATGTCACTGTTATACTCTGCTGCACTGAATTCCAGTGATCTATCCTGCACTTTGCATGAATATTTTATCCATGCATGATTCAGTCACATTATACACTGGTTGTTTAGAAAATATTGGTCCTCTGCTTTGTGAACACCTTCCAAATTTGAACTCATTTTATGATTCAATATCATCATATACATGTAGTCTTGGAAAATTCCACTGTATACTATGTAATAGTGGGTTGAAAAAGGCAAATAATGACTTGACTATGATAGCGGAACCTCTTAAAAGTGCTTGGGGACTCCCAGAGGTTTGTGGATCACACTTTGGGAATTAATATTCTAGGGAAAATGGCTTTTTTTAAAAAAAGAAAATAAAACCATTGGCAAAGTTTTATATTTGTCTCACTTGTACTCTCTGTTTTCTTTATATCTACTAGCAAAATAAAAATAATAAGTGTTAGTAGGTTTAGGGAGCATATTAGATGTCAGTGGAAGTTGAATGTATATGCCCAACTTGTGTATTCCATTCCTCATGATCAAGGACTACACAGTTTTTAAATGAATGACAGAAAACATCACACAGATTACACAGGTTCTAATTTCATTATGGCAAGCCTCATGGGTGTTATACATGCATTCTAATAATAGTATATAAGAGACCTAATGAGTAAAAAAAAAAAAAAAAAAATCTTGAAGAATGCAGGAAATCTAGAGAATTTCCTGCAGAGAATAAATATGAAAGGACTAAAATAAAATGTATGATTATGAGTCCTTTAAGTCTTTTGGTGCTCTAATTAATAATTAACTCAGATATAATAGGCATGGGTATAAATTCCATTTTTAAACTCTTTCTTCTTAAAAACTAAATGTGAGCTCCATATTGAATATGACATAAGTTTTCATTAAATAATTTATATATTTCCATTAAATAATACATTTAATGGAAATTTTAATTAATCCTATGGATTAATTCCATTAATATTTAATTGGAACTTTAATCCTATGAATTAGTATCTTATGTAATTCTTAGACAATCATGAAGTATTTGCCAAGTTCAGTTGGCATGTAATGTTATAAATTATTCCAGGAAACTAGCTAATCACTACAGTCTTTCATTGATTAGTTTATATGTAAATATAGAATAATTTTTAAAAGCATGCATGCACTTTATTTATTTATTTATTTATTTATTTATTTATTATGTAAGAAATTGACTTAGTAAGTGGCATTTTTCCCCCTGAAAGAAGACAACAGATAGGAAGTTTTTATGCCTGGTTTTTAGTTTATTATTCTGCAAACAAGAGACTCATGTATTTATTACTAAAGAAGTAAGATTATCAAACTGAAGAGGATAATACTTTCTACATAGGATTTTTCAGATTGGTTCTATTTTAAGTAAGTCTTTGTTTCTTATGTAGTTCTTTCAGAAAACATTATATTTAAAGCTGCATAGATATTTGCAAAATAAGTTTTAAGAATCATTTAATCCAATGGTTTCTAGACTTTGGATTTCATGAAAATTTAAAATGCCATTTAATACAACAGAAAAAAAGGATTTGATTTTATTTCTCACTTCTTATTTTTCCAAAAGAGACATTTAAAACTAAAAAGCAAAAAGAACAAGCAAGAAGCAAAAGAAAATCTATTGCCTATAACCACCATCAACATAATGTAAAGAACTTCTTAATACCAAAATTTCAAAAGCACTGTATTGAATGCACAGAAATTCAACATATTATCTTTATTTCTCTCAGACCCATGCAAACTTTATTATGAGATTGCAATAGGCTGAATTTTGCCCCCCACTACACCCAAATTCATGTGTTGAAGTTCTAACTTCCAAGGTGACTATATTGTGACTGGATCTTTAGGGAGGAAATTAAGGTTAATGAGATCATAAAGCAGGGCTCTAATTTGACAAGACCGTTGTCCCCATAAGAAGAAGAGATACCAGATCTCTCTCCCTCTCATTCCATTTATGCACAGAAAAGAGGCCACGTGAGGACACAGCAAGAAGGTGGCCATCCATAAACCAGGAAGATAGGCTTCCAGAAAACGACAATACAATTATGAAAAAATAAATATCTGTTGTTTAAGCCACAAAGTTTGTGGTATTCTGTTATGGAGGCCTGAACTGACTAATAAAGAGGTCTACTGCCAATGTCTCTAAATCACTGATCTAATTCTCCATGGAACTAACCCAGATGAAGAAAATGTCTTCTGTTTTGAAAGATCATTAGAGAAAGGAGTTCCAGAACAGTTACATCTTTGACAAATGGAGGGGGATATTTATTTAATTTCTTTTTATTTTTTCCCTGCCCCTCCATTCTTCCACTGAATTGGGGCAGGTAGGGGGAAGATAGACATATACCACAATTAATCTTCATAAGTGCCCATTTTTATTTCTAGAATGTTCTTTCTCTTTTTGTGTCTTTGGCAAATGGCATACATACTCCGGTACTCAGTTCATACATAACCTTTTCTAAAACTCTTGTCTCTTGATATGAGCTACATCTCTTCTCTGCAAGTTGTGTATATTTGTATGCTAGCAATTATATTAAACTGTCATAATCTGTTTGTTATTCCTGCGTGATAGTTTCTGATATCAGTTGTCATCTATAATTCATTTATATTTATTGTTTTTTATATATTCAGTCTATTTTTGACATCTTATTTTGTGATTTTTGTTTACCTCGCTTTTCCCAAGTTCCTTTTTTTTAAGATTTCCTGCCTTCTTTTAGAATGACTACATTTTAAATTAAAATTTTTCCCTCTGTTCATTTGAAGTTATACACTATTATCATTTTATTGATTACCCTAGACATTTAACATAGTTATATCTAAATTTACTTAATTTCTCCCCTGCTACTAATCATAAACTTCCTGGAATACTCCCTTTATTAATATTAAGAATAGAGTATGCTATGTTAGTTTTGTCTTGTATTTTAACAGCAATATTTACTTATTACTATTTATTGCTATTATTACTTCATGTGAAAGCTGTTTACATTTTCCATAATTTTACAAATCGTATTGCTTATTATTCATTTTTGCATCTTAGTTCTTCCTTCTTACTCTCATTTTCTTTTACTTCAAGGTTATTTTTTGTTAGTTTCAAAGCATTTATTATATCCTTATTACTTAAAAATAATTTCAAAGGATGTGATTCTAGGTAGACAGCTATTTTATCTTACCATTTATAAATATTAATTGTCAGGGAAATGCCAGTAAAAACCAGAGTGTGATATCATCTTAGTCCTGAAAGAATGTTCATAATTAAAAAATCAAAAAATGATAGATGTTGGCATGGATGTGATGGAACACTTTTACACTGCTGGTGGGAATGTAAACTAGTGCTACCACTATAGAAAACAATATGGAGACTCTTTAGTGACCTAAACACAGAACTACCATTGATCCAGCAATCCCATACTGGGTATCAACCCAGAGTAAAATAAATCATTATATGAAAGACACTTGCACACTGATATGGTTTGGCTATGTCCCATCTCAAATCTCATCTTAAATTGTAGTTCCCATAATCCCCATGTGTTGTGGGAGGGAATAGGTGGAGATAATTGAATCATAAGGATGGTTTCTCCCATCTTGTTCTCAAGATAGTGAGTTAGTTCTTCTGAAGATTTTATAAGGGTATTTACCCTTCACTAGCACTCATTCTCTCTCCTGTCACTCTGTGAAGGGGTGCCTTCCACCAAAAATGTAAGTTTCCTGTGGCGTCACCAGCCATGTGTAACCATGAGTCAATTAAAATTTTTTCCTTTATAAATTCCTCAGTTTTGAATATTTCTTCATAGCAGTGTGAGAATGGACTAATACACACACATATTTAAAGCAGCACAATTTGTGATTGTGAAAAATGTGGAACCAGCCTAATTGCTCTTCAACTAACCAGTGGATAAAGAAAATGTGATATGTAATATATATGTGTGTGTGTGTGTGTGTGTGTGTGTGTGTGTGTATCATCCTTATGATATATATACACACATATATATGCATATATATACACACACTATGTAATACTACTCAGTCATAAAGGAATAAAATAATGACATTCACAACAACCTGGATGGTGTTGGAAATTGTTATTCTATTTAAAGTAAGTCAAAAATGGAAAACCAAATATCATATACTGTCATGAGTGGGAGTTAAACTATGAGAACAAAAAGGCATAAGAATAATATAATGGGCTCTGAGGACTTGGGAGGAAGATTGGGAGGGGAGTGAGGGATAAAAGACTACACATTGGCTACAGTGTACACTGCTCTGGTGGTGGGTGCACCAAAATCTCAGAAATGATCACTAAAGAAGAACTTATCCATCTAACCAAATACCACCTGTTCCCCCAAAACTATTGAAATAACAATAAAATTAAAAAGAGACATTGTTCTACTCTTCCTCATCTTTCATTTTGTGTCAAGATGACAGTTATAAGTCTTTTATTTTTTCTTTCTCCTTTACAATTTTAAAAATAAATTATGCCCTTAGTATTTTTTGGATTCATAGAAATGTGCTTCGAAATAGGGTTTATTAGATTTATCCTGCTTGGAATTCATTATGCTTTGAGAATTTGAGGATTCTTGTCTTGTAGACATTCTGGAACATTCACATTCATTAATCTCTTTGAATATCACATTTTATTCATTCTTTCTAGTCTCCGCTTTTCCAAACCCCAGTTATATATTTATTGAATCTTCTTTTACTTTGATTTTCATGGTTTTTTATGCTTCACTGTAGGTACATTCTCTTGTCTATTGTCTCATATTTTTATTCTTTCTCTAGTTTTGTCTTACCTGCTATTTAACCTACCTAATATATTTTACATCAAAATGTAAATATAATTTTACATCATTATATGATAATTTTACATCATTATATAATTTTACATCATTATATGATGTAATAATTTTATATTATATATATTATATATATATTATATTATATATATTTTATATATATTATATTATATATAATATACAATATATTACTACCTAATAATTTTACATCATTATATGATCATCTTTAGACTTAGAATGCCTATTTTCTTTTTTTTTTTTTTTTTTTGAGACAAAGTCTCACTGTCACTTAGGCTGGAGTACAGTGGCATAATCTTGGCTCACTGCAGCCTCTGCCTCCTGGGTTCAAGCAATTTTCCTGCCTCAGCCTCCCAAGTAGCTGGGATTACAGGCACATGCCACCGTGCCTGGCTAATTTTGTATTTTAGTAGAGATGAGGTTTCCCCATGTTGCCCAGGCTGGTCTTAAACTCCTGACCTCAGGTGATCTGCCCTCTTGGGCCTCCCAAAGTGCTGGGATTACAGGCATGAGCCACTGTGCATGGCCACAAATCTGGTCTTTTTTAGAACAGTATACAAGTGAAGAAGATAAACCACCATAGATTTTAGACTTTGAAAACCTTCAAAATATTCACTTCTTTTGTTCTGGTGGAAAGTTTGATGGTGGAAGTGGTGGCATGGTGGGAAGACAGAAAACAGCTCAACTGTGAGCAGTACAAACACAGGCCTTGGCCTTATGCATCACTAGACGGCGGGAGGGGGCAGGGGTGGGGGAGGTTGGCACAGCCAAATAGTAGGATGACGGTGGTTGCTATGTTGTCTCTAATACATTTGTGCAGCAGAAATCTTGAAGTATTTTTTAATGAACGCCCAGAAAGTGACTACAAAGAGTAACATTTACAGGAAAGTGATGATCTCACAGTTGCTGTCAGGAGTGGAAGTCAGCGGCTGAGGTATTACTATTCATATGTGCTTATTTAAACCTCAGATATCATGGTCTGGGAAAACATAGGATATAAAATAATAGTTAAACTTAGATTGGATCGTGACTCTGGACATAGCATTAATGCCAGTAAAATAAAAAACTAGCCCCAAATATGACAAGCAATTTGTGAACATGTTAGGATGGATATTTTGTGATTAGCCTATTAATATAACTTCATTGCTGATGGAATTCAGTATGAATCTTTAATCTCCTACACAGAGAGATCTCTCCTACACAGAGATCTCCTACACACCTTTCTACTCCCTACTCTCTCACCATATCGCAATGCCAATAACAAATGAAATAATTACCCTACATACCTGCTTCTTGTCTAGACATCTAATGTACAAGAGGACTACAGTTAATAAAATTTTATTGTGCCAAGGATTTATGTTAAATAAGTAGATTTTAGCTATTCTTATCAGAAAAATAGTTAATTATGTAAGATGATAGATTTCTTTATTACAGTAACTGTTTTGCTATCTATAAATATCCCATAACACTGTATGTAAACCTCAAATATACGGAATAAAATTTATTTTAAAATTAAATGAATGAAAAAGCAAAATAATCAATGTGATGGCTATTATTTATGTATAAAATGCTGTAAAATTTATTCAACTAATAGCTGAATCACTGGCAAATTTTTAATAGACAAACTCATGGCATTATTTCATATATGTATATTACAACATAGATCTATAGGTGGATTCTAAAAAACGTTCTATATATTTTCTATTAAGGTGAACTTATCAAATAAGAATAACGTCAATGAGCAAAGTAGATTTGAATAAAGTAATGGTATTCATAGAAAAGCCATGAATTGAACAAACAAGTGTTAAAATATATTTCTACCAGGCTAAAATCAAGTTTGAGCAGGGATTTGTGTATATATGTATATACGCAAAAGATCCAAAAAAAAAGTTGCTTTGGGTTTGCCAGTATCTGCAGGTAAACATCTTTAGGCTTTATTTTTTTACATGGAGAAGATTCAGTAATATATTTAGCAATTCAACTAAACAAAGATTGACAAATAAACCACCTTTTTGCTGAATATCTCTAGCCTGCCTCTTTGTCAAGTAATCTTTGAAATCATTCACTCATTCCTCATTCCTTGGAAAAGGCATTAATCCTCCATCTTCTGTTTTCTAAATCTGTAGGATGAAGTATCCCAAATAAATAAAAAATCTTAGATATCAAATATATAATTTCATCTGCAGAATGATGATTAATAAAACTGTCATGGATTTCTCTGAAAAACATATGGTTCTGTGAAACCATTTAAAACATTGAAAAACTTTAAATTCAATAACAATAAAAAGATTGAGTAACATAAATAAAAGACGAGGAAAGAGACAATAGAATATTGAATAGTTTAACATCCAGGGTTAAATTTAAATAACGTTTGTTAGCACTAAAAATGGTGTCATGCATTTTTCTTTCTTTTTTTAATGAATTATTCAAGAAGATACATTTACTTGGGCTAGTGAATTTCTCTTGGTGAAGATACACGCCATGTTTTGACACATTTAGGATTGTCATATTTCAGTTAGCTTCATCTTTTCTCTTCTTTCCAGTCATCCTTTGTTCTTTCTCTGATGTTTGCTAATATCATTAGAGACAATTATTGAAAATCTATTGCCTACATTTTGCCTCTTGTTTGAATTTAATTTGTCACTACTAAAGCATAGTGTATCTCTCCAAATGTAAATAGAGTTATGCGGAACTCTCTTGAAGTGGAACGGCAATGCATTTTACATAATAACACATCACTTAACAAAGGAGATATATCCTGATAAATGCATCTTAGGCAATTTTGTTGTGTGAACATCTTAGAGTGTACTTACACAAACATAGGTGGTAGAGGCTACTATACAAATTTGTATAGCCTATTGCTCCTAGGCTGCAAACCCGGACAACATGTTACTGTACTGAATACTGTAGGCAATTGTAGCACAATGATAAGTATTTGCGTAACTAAACATATCTAAACATAGTAAAAATATGGTATAATCATCTTATGGGATCATTGTCATATATAAGGTCCATTGTTAATCAAAATGTTGTTATGCAGCACATGACTTTATTTATTTGTGGAAGCTGATTAGTTCAACCCTTTCTCATCTACCAAATATTCATCCTTGCTTCTGCTCGCATTCATTTGTACACTTTCACCCCTCTTTTTTTCCCATTTCCCTGTGAGACTCCCTTTATGCAAGTACAGAAGTTCTCATTTCTCTATTCATTTATTAATGTATTCACTCATGCATGCAAACTTATATTACATGACATGCGTCTCATAGCTGAAAATTAAAAACCGAAAGGACAGATACAGTCTATGTCCTCACAGTGCTTTTTTTCTAATGGGGGATTCAGACAACTCAATATCATCATAATTACTAGGTACCGTGATTGGGGTGATGATAACGCATACAATACAAACATCTAACCTATCTAGGAGGGTCCAAGAAGGCTTCTTGCTGGAAGTGACCACCAGGACAAATAGTTGAAAGGATAAGTAGAAGTTGTATATAAATTTGAAAGACAAAGGGGTTCCAAAGAAACTAGGAGGATGTTCTAAGTAGTTGGAACAATCTATGGGGAGGTCCTGAAATGAAAAAGAATATGGCATATTGGAGGAAGAAATTTGGTAGGACTGGGAATAACGTGCATGACAGAAGATGCTAAGAAAAATAGGCTAGGTAAAACCGGGTTTAAAGTTTGTTTATTTTTTACCATTTATAAAGAGTTTACCATTTTATTGAGACTATATCCTAAGGGCTGTAAGACACCAGTGAAATGATTTAAGCAGTAGACAGATAGATGCAATCTGGCTGTAATGGGTAAAGTGATTAGAGGGGCCATTACCAGAAGCAAGGTGTCAAGACTATTAAGAGTCCAAGCAAAAAGTGATAAAGCCTTGAGTTAGGGCGTTGGAAATGAAGAAAAAAAGAAAAACAGAAGCAATCTTTAAGGAGTAGAATCAGTCGGAAAGGTGGGCAAGAAAGAGAAAGAAGTCAGAGATAAGGATCAAATCTTTGTCTGAGGAAATTGGGTAAATAAAGAATTTATAAACTTTTCCAAGGAGCATTGAGGAAGCAAACTTGGAGTTCATGTGAATGTATAAACACAAGTTTGGGGATATTGAATTTTAGTTACCAGTAGGACCCTTAAGTCTCCGGAGTTAGTGGATTAGACTCTCAAGAGACACCTCAGAGTTGAAGATGCACATTTGCAAGTAGTCAACGTGTATGCCTTTGAAATACAGAAAAGGTTGTGGAACATGAGTAAAATAAGGCTTAGAACAGAGTCCCAAAGAGCACTGATGTCTACAGGATGGGCAAAAGAGATATGTGAAAGATAATTTGGAATAGGCCAGTCATAAAGAGTGAAAATAAAATAGTTTCAAGAATAAGGACATGGATAATACCACATGATAAAATAAAATCTAAAAGGATTTCGTGGGTATAAATCAGTTCTATTGCTCTTCCTTAGAGAGTAAGCTTTAAGTAATGTTTAAGTAACTTTCTTCAGCGTTAAAAGTCTAGAAAGTATAAAATTTATACAGAACCTAATACAGTATCCCGTCAACAGACATTTAAAATATTGTTTCTACCAGCAGTGTATGAGAGTTCTCATTCCTTCACATCCTCTTTCACTTGATATGGCCAGCCTCTTTAATAAAAGCCATTCTAATGGATGTGTAATCATATCTTACTGTGGTTTTAATTTTCATTTCATTTCCCTAATGACTAATGATGTTGCACATCTTGTCACATGAATATTTGCCATCTATATTTCTTCTTTGTTGAAGTATCTGTTTAACTATGTCATCCATTTTATTTATTGGATCATTTGTTTCTTCTTGTTGAGCATTGAACATTCTTTGTCAATTCAGCATAAAAGTCTCTGTCAGATATATAATTTACATTTTCTTCTAGTATGTGGATTGTCTTTTTATTTTATTAACAATGTCTTAAACAACAGATGTTTTTAATTTTGATGAAATCCAATTTAACATTTAAAAAAGTTTTACGAATCATGATGTTAGCATTGTAGCTAAGAAATTTTTTGCCTAATTTGTCAGTAATGTAAAAATGGTACAATCAATTTAGAAAATCAGCTGACAAAACGTTGGAAATACATTTTCTTCCCATCCCATTTCAACATATTTGGTCATTTTTTATAATATAAAAAAATGAAATTTTTTTTTCATTTTTATTTGGTCATTATTTAAAAAGTGACCAAATATGAATGAAAAATAAAGTGACCAAATATTTTTATAATGACAAAATATTTGTTATATTTGATGATCACTTTTTTTAAAGTAAAAAATATCATCCAGCTGAATGATAATATCAAGATATTTATGCGGCATGCATGAACGAAGCCAGGCCAAAAAAATCAGTGCTTATTGTGTGATCACATATATATATAAATTCCATATAATGAAAACTAATCTTAATAACAGAATGTTCAGGAGTTTTTTGTGGACAGGGGCTGGGGGCCAAAATGAACAGCAGCATATATTTCAAAGGGGCATAATAGGGACATTTGGAAGAAAATAAATGTTTATTTTGATTGTCATGACGCTTTCATGGATGTATTCATAGGTCAACAATTTTACAAGTACAATTTGTTGTTTTGCACTTAAACCTCAATGAAGTTGTTAAATATTCTTTCTACACTGCAATATCACAAATATACCAACTCAATTAAAAAAATACTGCTTGTTCTTGTAAGAGGATCAAGTCACTCACTCACAAAATACTGCTGGTTCCATGGAGTTGTCCCGTAGTATTTCACTCAGGTTGAGTGAAATTATCAACTGAGAATTGATAATGAAGGCTTGAGAAAGTGGTGACTAACTGTGAAATATGCACCCTTCTGCCTTAAACTTTCACACACTAAGATGTTTGTTGCTGTCTTCAACAGAAAATGTTTTTCCCTAGTTTCTACGTGCACTCCCAGGAAAAAATTTTAAGGACACGTTTTTTTCTTTTTCTTTGTAAAAATTTGTTTTTCTCGGATTTGAAAAATCCGTTTTTTCTTACTATGTTTTGTTTTTGAATAAAATGTTTTCCCCAGACGTGTCTTAGAAAAATTATGTATTGGAAACACTAGAAAATGCCTTCACTTCTACAATCTAAAACATATTTGATCATTTCACAACTGTTTTGGCTTCTTCAGTTTCTTGAATATAGTTTTTGCAAAAGGAACTCAATTTACTTTATTTTTAACATTCAACATCTGAAACCATTTTTAAAAGATTTATCATTCCTTTTTCTTTTGATCTTGATGTATAATTAGAAAAATTAACCTGACAAAATGGAGCTTTGTGTTGTGGGTTTAAATTTATTTATATTTAAATGAAGAAAACAACAGTTATTTCCCAGATTGAAACTCTTTTTTAAAGATAAACAATTCTCCATCTAGTCCTGAAGGACTGAAATGAGGAGGCGTAAAAGGGAGGAGATTAGGTCCTGGATTTTCTCCTCTCATCTCCACACTTGCACCAAATTTAAACTCCAAGGGGGAAGATTTCTAGAACAAATGTAGGATTTTTCATCGCTAGAGTTTCACTGGAGAAGCCTGCATATCTCTCAGAGAAATCTAGGTTTTCATTAGAGCTATGTTCCCTAGAACAGGGGAGTAATGTGGTGAAGGTAGGATGACTATGCATTCATTTGCTTAGGACAATTTTGTTTTTCTCTCTTTTTAAAAACATATTTATCAATAGCTGTCCCATTTACTCTTAGAATTATCCTGGTTTGAATGATGTATAATCCCAGGTCTCCTTCACTGAGCTTGTGTATCTATCCCGTAATAGTCACCAGGATTGCTTGCTGAAAACCCGTATCTGATCCTTCTCAGGTGAGTTGATCTCAGCTCAGATCCAACATTACATGGCAGATTAGACTTCATCTCCCTGCCCACCACCCACAAGCAGCTACAGACAGAGAACTGACTAATGGGAAGGAGGGATCCGAAAGGCTGGCTCCTTTACTCAAGGTGGGACCAAGCTTGTGATGCTATTTGTGCTCCAAAGCTCCCCATGGATTCAAGCTAAAGCTAGTTTCTAGCTGAAATCACTTCTCTGCTTGGATTTTTATTTTTGTTTTCATTTTTTTTTTACCTTATTCTGCTTTGCTCACTCTCTTTTCTGAGAATTCTTTCTTTTTTTCCTCTGAGAATTCTTGATCAATACATTTTTAACACAGGAATCTCCGGCTGTGTTTCTAGAAAAACTGACCAAGATAGTACTGGAATTGGTCCCAGGAAGCAGTCTTTAAAGATGTGACTTGAGTTGGATACCTCACTTGATGACGGGCAATGAGAACCCAATCAGTCACCAGTGGTAGAAGTGTTGCTGGTTCCCCACTTGCTTTGACTGTGTCACTGCTGATACTTTCTCCTAGGGTGAACTTAGATAAGACACTAGTGGAAGGGGATAGACTAGCATGTCAAAGTCTCTGGTGTTTGAAAGGTATGGGGAAAATAGTAACTATATGCACTATTGAAATTAGGAAGTTATACCTAAATGCCACTTTGGTATTGAAAAGAGAAAATGACAGTTTCAGATACATTGATTATGACTTCAAAACAAAACGTGAAACTTGAGAGTCTGCTAGGCAGTATTTAAAGCAACTATCATCTCTTGAAGCCAGAGCTTAAAATGAGACATAGGACTTGATTATAAAAGAGACAAAACTATTCTTAGTTTAGGTAAGTTTTCTATACCAATCACAGATTTCATAAGGAAAATATATGCTCTTGAGACTCAAGGTGGCAGATATTTGGCTTAGGTGCACTTGAAAACCTTGAATCCTCTGATCCCTGAACCTACTGGGTCTGCAAAAGTGGACCACTCTTCTTGTTGGAAGTACTGGGAGTCCTACAGTGAGGTCAATTCCTTACAATAGACCACTCCCTCAGCATCTATACTTACACACCATCATGGCCACCAGGTCTATAATTAGGGTGAAATCTCAGGATAACCTCACTGGAGAAGTGCTGGGGTCAGATAGGAAAAGAGAATTATACCTCAAAGAAACTGTAGAACCTGGTACTACAGTACAGCAAGAAACTCAGTACAGCAAGAAACTATATACTATAGTTATAGTTGCAGTTTTAGAATTACAAATTGAGGAATGATTAAGTAAACTTCAGGGTACCTGAATATTGTAATATTTTACATTCCCTTTAATAAAGTGCTTTGTTTTGATTTTTACGTACAAAGTACTTCGCTATTTCACAATCATGGCTCAAATTAAAGTTTCAACTCAATTTTAAAGTCTTATCAAATAAATAAACACATACCTATAATCTATTTCATAATTTAAATTATATTTTTATAAATTCCCATTGATAATAAAAATTACATTATTCAAAGGAAGTTGAATTATAGTAAATGTCATTTTATTTCTGAGTATATTCTCCCAATATTGTTATAATTTTAATATCCTGAAATTATTTTAATTGTATAAAATTTGAAGAAAGTTTATAATTTATAATTTCTCGAGGGTCCTGAAATCTGGAATTAGTTAAATGACCTTTTTTCCAAAATGAAAGAAATATATATTTTTAAGAAGGTCCCTGAAGGTAATGAGTCTATAACCAGATTTTCACAAACTGTATTTACCTGCTGAGAAGATAATTTAATATATTTTTAACTTGATTTAGAACATATTTCTATTGACTGCTAAATATATTATCTCCATATGTATTTCTACAGAGTGATGCCAACTGATGATTATTTTATGAATAAGGAAAGAATGAAAAATATTTTTTTATTAAAACCACCCCATTTGACTAGATGGTCCAGGTAGAAATATAAATAGATGATTTGTATAAAAACAAACATAAATGCCTAGAGACTTATGCTTGCTAGTATGCTGTGTTAGTCTGTTTTCACACTACTGTAAAGAAATATCCCACACAGGAAAGAAAAGAGCTTTAATTGACTCACAGTTATGCATGGCTGGGAAAGCCTCAGGAAACTTGCAATTATGGCAGAAGACAAAGGAAAAACAACATCTCTCTTCACAAGGCAGCAAGAAAGAGAGTGAGTGAAGGAGAAACTGCCGAACATTATAAAACCAACAGATTTTGTGAGAACTCACTCACTATCAAGAAAACACCATGGAGGAAACCATCCCTATCATCCAATCACCTCCCTCCCTTGACACCTGGGGATTATGTTTCTAGATGAGATGTGGGTGGGTTTTCCATATTATATGCATATGTCAAGTGCATCCATTTGAAGATGCACCTTTTAAAATCTAACTACCTGTGAAGACTTCAGTCACTACCTTATACCCACAGGTTTCCCCACTGTGGTCCTTGGACCCTAAGCTTCCTCAGCAGAATGTGAGTAGTCATTTTAGTTGCAAAGAGACAGAGATGTAGGCTTCCAACTCTCAATTCAATAAAAACGGCTTTGTTTTCTACTGTATACATTGGACTTCTAAATAGGATTGAATTGAAGAAAAAAAATTACATTTGAGGATTATTGCTTTTGTTGACAGTGAAGATGAAGATAATTACAGATTTTTTTCCTACTTAATTCAATTTTCCAAGGTTAGTACTTTGCTTGGAATAGCAAGTCACTGACCTCATTATTACACTTTAATGTCATCATATCATAAGCATGAAAAAACATTTAAATCCCCGAATGCATTGCTCACTGAAAAATAAATTGCTCAATCTTAATTTTTAAATTTAACTTTTAAATTATTTACTCAAATTCCAATTAACGTTTGCTCTTTCCATTTTCTGAGATCCTCCATCCTTGCCTCCACCCTTCTTTCACTTTCTACATTTCATTCTTCCTTCTGGTTTTAACTTAAAATCACCTCCCCAAAGAAGTTTTCCTAATCTTATACTTTCTTCTCCCAGTTATATTTTCTTTATAGTTTTACTATGTCACTTTTTAGCCTTATCTATCCCAAATGAATAGTAAGCTCCTGAGAACCATGTCTATCTGCTGACCACTGGCATCCCGAAATCTAGCAGATCTGGTGCTTATTACGTACTCTGCAAATGTGGAAGGAAGACATATAGCTTAGTTAACACCAGGGCCTGTTTGTCACCAATTCTAGGTGGTTTTCTTTGAATTTATAATTGTTATTTCCTCACACATTGCTGTTTCTCATGCCATAATGACTAATACAGCTGCCTCCTGGCTGACATCAGTCTCCCTTTTCATCAAGTTCACACACATTTTCCTGGCTTCCGAGGACCGCACGTCACATCTGCCTTTGCTTCATCTATTGTTCTCTGTTGAAACCTTCTGCTCGTTGTCAGATTGGACTCTTGACTATCCCTTGCTGAACCTGTGCTTTCTTACTGTCAACCCTGAAATACTGCCTGCACTGAAGTTCTGCCTAAAGCCTTTTCTAAGTTACATGGGTCACTTTTTTCTTGACTGCCTAGTGCAGATATTGTTAGTATTATACCTATCCAGTAATTCACTATGTTTGTATACTGCTTTCTTAGTTTTGATCAAATAACAGCCATATCATTTTATGTAGACTGTTGGACCCAGAGTGGGAACTCAATAGACACTTATTGATTGATTGATTGCTGTATAACATTTATGCCACTACATTCTGAGACTCATGCCTCGTAAATTAGGTTAGTAGATTGTTGCTCTTAAAAAAATCAATGCTAATTTTGAAGTAATCTCAAGGTTACAGAAGACCTGAATGTACAGTACAAGAACTTTTTTTCCTTGAACTATTTGAGAAAAACTTGCCAACCTGATGTCTAATCACCTCCAAATGCCCTAGTATGTGTTTCTGTCAAAGATCTTTTTCTATGTAACCATTATACAATATAACCATCAACATCAGGAAATTAATACTGATACATTTCTCCTACCTAAACTTAGACCCCATTCAAGTTTTTCCAACTGTCTCAATATTGCTTTCTATAGCAAAAGATTCCAGTTCAGAATCTTCATGCCTTTCATTTTTATGTCTCTTTAGTTTCCATGATGCTTTTGAAGATCACTTACCTAGAATTTGTAAAATGTCCATCAATTCTGGTTCATCTGATGTTTTCTTATGATTAGGCTCAGATTATTAATCTTTGGCAGTAGTACACAGAGGTGATGCCATGTTCTACTAATTCTACTCCATTTGGTGGCACATAATTTTAATTTGTTCCATTACTAATAATATTTACTTTGCTCACTTGATTAAGGAAGTCTCTCTCTGGCTGCTGCACTTTGAAGTTACTCTTTTTCTCTTTTTAATTAGTAAGTATATTGTGAAGAGCTATTTTTAACTATGTAAATATCCAATTCCTCATCAAACTTTAAATTTATTGCTTTATAGTTTTCTATTTTAAGCAGTGAGTCATAAAACATTGCTATCATTATTTTAGTGCTCAATTTGTCACAGATTTTTCCAGTGATACACTATTTAAGCTAGCTTCTGTGAACTTTTTAAATATTCCCATAATTCTTTGAGAATGTACTTGCTTTCTGGCATAAAGTGATATTTCAGCCTCCTTTTGTGGTCTCCTTGCCCAAATCAGAACTCAGCCATTTCTCCAGGGAACTCTTGTACCTTCAAGTGGAGACGGATCATTAGAAGCCAAGACTAGTGTGCAGGTATATTCATCACTATTGGGCTATCATTGCTTGCAGACTTTCTTGGTGGATAGAACTAGAGAATATACATGTACGTATGTTGTAATTTTTATTGTTATGGTTTCTTTCTAATTTGGTCTTGAGGTTTCTCTCTGCTTTTGATTCAGCCTCAC
This sequence comes from Cebus imitator, assembly GCF_001604975.1. NCBI lineage: Eukaryota > Metazoa > Chordata > Mammalia > Primates > Cebidae > Cebus > Cebus imitator. Next base: position 1,978,722 of record NW_016107659.1, on the reverse strand, counting down.
TCCAGGATACCTCCATGTGGGTATTCTCTTCACACATCTGTGCTTTAGGGTTCTCCTCAGCACAGTTGTTCTCTGGCATGCACAACCATCTTTCTCTCCATGTGGTTGCATCCTTTCCTATCTGGGCCCTGCCATCCCACATCAAACTTTTTCCCATGGGTAGCCAGCATCATCATTCTACCTGGTCTCTGACACCTAATGACAAGCTGCTCATTTGCAAAGATACTCTCCTCACTCTGCTTAGTCTCTAAAACTCTGAGCTACATCATCCCATAGACTATTTCCTTTTAACTCTGTTGAGACTCTGACTCCACACTCCAGCCATTCCCACCCTTGATGCCTTTCTCCTTCTGCTTGGGCTTTGCTACCCTAAGCTGATCACTCCAGGCCATGCTTCCACCTAGAAGCCTAGCTTGCTCTGCTTGGCTTCACAGCATGAGGACTGAAAGCCCTAACTCAGGAAAGGAAGAAGAGGAAAAATGAAAAAGAAGAAAAAAGGTCTTTGATGTTTTTGCTTGCTCATAGTCACCAACATTTTTCTTCTTTCTATGTTTTTCTTTTCTTTTCCCCTAAAGAATCACTTCTAATTTAATTTGAGATCTCTTATTTCAGAGAAACCTTTGTTTTCCTAATCAATGATCACAACACTAGCTTCTTTATTATGTATTCTTTTATGAAAGTCACAACACAGATATAACTCGACACACTGGGTATTTAATAAATATGACTATTTTAATTCACAGCAGTGTAATGAATTATTGCCCCAGCATGAAGATCATTGATTTACAAACTCTTAAGTAGTAGAACCCTACAGAAATTGATAATATGTAACATTATTTTATTCATTTTATTTTCTCATAATACTGCAACAATATTTTAAAAGTGAAAAATTGGGCTAAATACCAGTAAATCTAATTGCAATGAACATGTAACTTTTATTTCCATTGGAGTGTCTAAAGTGATATATTACTTGACATTATCTATTTACATTCTTTTAGTAGTGAAATGCTCAGATCTATTTTGAAAACTAAATAAAAATGTAAACACAACCCAAAATGTGGTTTTCCAAGGCAAGCAATATGCTGTTTTACTGTTTATTTGTCACATACTCACAGTAAAAAAAAAGATTATATATGTATATGTATATATGTGTGTGTGTGTGTGTGTGTGTGTGTATCCATGAAGGTTCATGTTACTTGTTTTGATGGTGTTTAATAAAGTATTTGGGATTGTGATATTAGCATATGTTCTAATCAGTCAAATATTTATTCATGTCAGAAATAACAAAGACTGCATTTTAGACAATGGGTTATCCCATTAGCTGGTATAACCATCCTTTAGATAAAGCAAAACTCTATTGAGATAAATTAAGAAAATAAAGGATGTTTGAACAGATATGCTGCTTTCACTAAGAGTGATATGATTAGCTAAATGTATATTATCTTTTTAATAGAAAGACAACTTTTATAAGCTTCCTTAATTGTAAGTGAACAGAATTTCTTTTTTAATAATATTAGTTAAAAATTGTCCAGGGAGCTCCTGTGTTTTAAACAAACCAAATATTCCAAGCTATTTGAATTGCATCTGAAAAATGCAATAAATCTTGTAACAAGATTTCATCATACATTCTGTAAGAATGATTAGAGAGAAAAACATCTAGTGTTTTGGGACACATTCTGTGCATTGAGCACTATGCTATTTTTTAATCTTCTTTCATTTACTTCTCAAGCAACCCTGAAAGATACTTATCATTCCTCTCAAATAACAGCAAATTAAAAGAGAGCTTAAGTAACTTGCCTTATCATTTTTATTATGGGGATGAACACTCCTTGGGGCATGCAGAGAAGACAGTGGCAATGGCAACTCCTAGAGTTATGTAATGTCATGGCCCAGCATAAAAATCAAACATAAATTAGTTACTTTCTCAACTTTCCATGACATCATTTTCCTTCCTACACAAGCTTCTGACAGTATCTCAAGAAAACTTGTAGAGCTTTATGAATGTTAATCAAAACCAAAATCAGAAACTATGTTTCTACTTGAGTCTGCATATAAGATTTCTTCAATGAGGAAAACGGTTGAAAACACTAACTGATGTTATGTGGACATAGCAGAAAGTCACTCAGAAGTTATCCGGTTTCCTAGTTTTGGCAAACTGGATAACTTTTTACATTGTCCTGATCTAGAAAAATCATTACGACTTCTATGTACTCTGATTTTACAGTCCTGCATGGCCAAGAATTATAACCTTTTTCATTTTATTCAATATGGCCTGTGTATTTCTCATTATATTAGCTACTGATGTTACATTCATGTTAGAGTGGTGTTTAATACATGTCTGGCACTGTCATCTAAAATGCTGTTAATGTGAGGAAGAACGGTTATTTCTTCTTTTTAAACTCAACTGATCTTAAAGATTGTTCTTCAACTTCTATTTTACTCCCTTTGCCCCCCTGGCCCTAAATTCTTCTTTCAAGTTGACAGTCCTTAAATCTTTCTCTAACTCAGTTTTCTAGTGTCAAATTGTGAAGTTAATGTCAGTTGAGAAGGTACATTTAAAAGCTTCAAAGCTCTTTTGAATTGTAAAAGTAGTTATTAAATAAAAAGAAGAGATGGTCATTGTCACCTGCATGCAATATTTTACATTTCATCTGCTTGTGATTGTCTCCCCATCACCCATATATATCAACAAATACAAACTACATACACACACCTCACATATGCTTTGATGTTTTACAACCTTCTGCACTTCATTAGTTGAACAGCCTTGGGAAAGTCAATTGCACTTCCAGAATCTGATCTTGCTCATTAAGCAGCGAAAAATAATGGCACTACCTTTGTTATTAGATAATTATAATAATTCAGTGAGTTAAAACACAGAGACATTTTGATATACAGTCAACAAAAATATTGTCTACACAAAATTTGTAAACTATTCTTTATAATCTAGCAGTTGATTTTTATCGCATTTAGCATTTTATTAAATATTACTGCTTATAATTATTTAAAATTTTAATTGTATTGGTTTTATCTACTCCGCTATATTATATGTGCTTTGAGGATACTGAGTTCTAAGATTAATTCATAGATTGGCTTACAGATTTTAGTTCATTAGAATCACTGACATATTAAATTTTATAATTAAGAAGAGGTTTTAATTATTATAGTACTAACACGTTGCTAAATATAAAATTGTTTAAGTGATTAAATACTTGGTCTGTGAAATAAAAATTGATGGTTAATGGAAGAAATAATTTGAACTATTTCATATTTTGATATTGTAGAGATAGAACCAGGAACACATTAACAGGCTGAGAGATTTTTACTTGCACTTGAATTTGAATTCAAATAGTACAGTTTCATAAAATCAAAATATTCAGAACTTAGAGGTGAAAATTTGCCTGATTTAGTAAACTTTAAGGCGAATTGGTTTCAAGTAATGTGGACCTTCTAGTGTCCTGAGACACAACAATATTGAAATTAGGTCAGTTAACTTGATTTTAAGTAATACGGCGACATATAGACACTGTTCAAACTTATCTAGAAACCATCATTTACCTCAGTCTTCAAACTTATTTGACCAATGATATAATCTTGAATCGAAAAGAAAACTCTGTTTAAATATGCAAGATATGCAAATGTACCTCATTTGATTGTGCTTCACTTGATTGTGCTTCACAGAGATTGTGTTTTTTCACAAAGTAAAGCTTTGTGGCAACCCTGTATCAAGCAAGTCTATCAGTGCCATTTTTCCAAAAACATGTCCTTAGTTTGTGTCTTTGTGTCGCACTTTGATAATTCTGCAATATTTCAGGCATTCATTATTATTATAACTCTGATGCTGATCTGTGATCAGTGATCTTTGATGTTAGTACCATATTGTATTTGTTTGGGGGTGCCACAAACCACACTCAATACCACAAACTTAATTGATAAATGTTGTATGTTCTGACCGCTCCAACAACCAACCAGCCATTCCCCAATCTGTCTCCCTCTCCTTGGGCCTCCCTATTTCCTGAGACACAACAATATTGAAATTAGGTCAACAATCCTACAATGGCCTCTAACTGTCCAAATGAAAGGAAGAGTCACATGTCTCTCACTTTAAATCAAAAGCTAGAGGCGATTAAGCTTAATGAGGAAGGTATCTCAAAAACTGAGATAGGCTGAAAGCAAGGCTTTTTGCAACAGACAATTAGCCAAGTTGTGAATACAAATAAAAAGTTCTTGAAGGGAATTAAAAGTGCTATTCTAGTAAACACAAATGAAAAGAAAGCAGAAACAGGGTTACTGTTGATATGGAGAAAGTCTGAGAGGTCTGGATACATCAAACAAGGCGCAACATTTCATTAAGCAAAAGCCTTATTCAGAAGAAGACCCTAATTCTTCAGTTCTATGAAGGCTGAGAAAGCTGAGGAAGCTGCAGAAGGATGATTTGAAGCTAGCAGAGGTTGGCTCATGAAGTTTAAAGGAATAAACCATCTCCATGACACACAAGTGCAAGATGAAGCAGCAAGTGCTGATGAAAAAGCTGCAGCAAGTTATCCAGAAGATCTAGATGGGATCTTTGATGAAGATGGCATCCAGGACTTTACGAACTAGAGAGAAGTCAGTTCCTGACCTCAAAGAGTCAAAGGGCAAATTGCCTTTCTAGTTAGGGGCTAATGCAGCTGGTGACTTTAATGGAAGCCAATGCTAATTTGTCATGCTGAAAATCTCTTCAGAGTTCTTAAGAATTATGCTAAATCTGCTCTATCTATGTTGTCTAAATGAAACCACAAAGCAGACACTTTTCAAAAGAAGACATACATGAGGCCAACAAACATATGAAAAAAAGCTCGTCATTAGAGAAATGATGAAATCAAAAACACATTGAGATATCATCTCATGACAGTTAGAATGGCGATCATCAAAAAATCTGGAGACAACAGATGCTGGAGAGGATGTGGAGAAATAGGAACACTTTTACACTGTTGGTGGGAGTGTAAATTAGTTCAACCATTGTGGAAGACAGTGTGGCGATTTCTCAAGGACCTAGAAATAGAAATGACATTTGACCCAGCAATCCCATTACTGGGTATATATCCAAAGGATTATAAATCATTCTATTATAAAGACACATGCACACATATGTCCACTGCGGCACTGTTTACAATAGCAAAGACCTGAAATCAACCCAAATGCTCATCAATGATAGACTGGACGGGAAAATGTGGCACATATACACCATGGAATACTATGCAGCCATAAAAAACAATGAGTCTCTGTCCTTTGTAGGGATATGGATGAATCTGGAAACCATCATTCTCAGCAAACTGACACAAGAACAGAAAATCAAACACCACATGTTCTCACTCATAGACAGATGTTGAATGATGAGAACACATGGACACAGGTAGGGGAGCATCACACACTGGGGTCTGTTGAAGGGGATTAGAGGAGGGACAGCATGGGGTGGGGTGGTTTGGGAGAGATAACACAGGGAGAGATGCCAGATACAGGTGATGGGGGGATGGAGGCAGCAAGCCACATTGCCATGTATGTACCTATGGAACAATCCTGTATGGTCTGCATATGTACCCCAGAACCTGGATACAATAATATATATATTATAATATATAACATAATATATATATTATTGTATATTGTTATTATTATACATATAATTATATATTATAGATAGTATTATATATAATATATATATTATATATATACACATAATAGTGCAACTGTTAGCAGAGTGATTTGCTGAATTTAAGACTACTTGAGAACTACTGCTCAGAAAATCAGATTTTTTTCAAAATATTACTGCTCAATGACAATGTACCTGATGTACAAGGAGATTAGTGTTGTTTTCATGCCTGCTAACACAACACCTATTCTGCAGTTAAAATAATTAATTTTACATGAGCAGAAAATACAGAGACATAAAATAATGTATGCAAAATACCAATGAAGAAGAAAAGGCTGAAAACAAACCTCTCCAACACCAAACTGGGAAGGAAGTGGTGATTTATTCTGCCGAGAGCTTCGGCGGGCCTGAATGCCTTAATAATTGAGCTCCATGACTAGAAAATCCTGTCCTCTTTAAAGGCTTACAATCTCAGAAATTACATGTGAAAAAGTCTTGATCCATGAAGTAGCCATGGGGTATATGACTTAGGTGGGGGTCTGATCATGTTTAAGCAAAAACAATGCCTTCTGGAAAGATTCTTCCATACCATGCCTACTATCCACAGGGGTGGGATTAAGGGTGGTGCCTGGTCGGCTAGCTTTTACATCTCCTATTGAAATGCAATGCAGAAGGCTAGGGGGAAGTGGTCTTAGAAGCTTAAAAGGGTTAAGGGTGATTAAGAATCTCCTTTCTCACCATAGAGCCTCTGTCAGGACCTTATTACTACTATTAGTTAATCATTTTAAGAACTATTTATAAGACATTGGAGTAAGTGCTTCATCCAGATTATCTCATTTATTCCTCATAGCAAGGTATGTTCTATTACTGTTTGTATAATTACATAAATGTACAATTGTATTTTTAAATTATGTAGAAGTGAAAACTTGAATTAAATAAATTTCCCAAAGTCACAAAGATTAAAAAAATGGCTCAAATCAATCTGGGGTTCTGGGGCTAAACCAAAAGGCAAACCCTGGATCCCCCAATTCTCTTTTGAACAGATCAATATTGCCCTTTATGGTAGTAACATGATTAAAGAAGTAATATGATTATGCTTTTTGGTTTTTTTTAATATTAACTTTTTATATCAACATGTGGGTACTTTCTTACAGTTTTTTTCTTATGAATAATGGATGCTGAACTGTTTTCAATGCTTATAATTACGTTTTTGCACCTTTTTGATTAAATTTAGAAAATTTATAGATTATAGAGAAAAAATAATGACTCCATGTGTCACTTTCAAGAGACATTTATTATCTATATCTTGAACTACTTTTGTTATCTTTCCTTCACATGTTTTCTAAATGGAGTTTGTTACATTTTCCATTTTGTGGTTTTTTTTTTGTTTACCATATCGTAAATATATTCTAATGTTATCAACAAAATCATTTTAAATATCGTATTCAACACCTTTAAAGAATATTTAAAACATTCATAAAAATAGAATATAACAGTAAACCCACATGCCCATTATGCAGCATCAACATGGGGAATATTTCCTCTGTAACTATTCTCACTTCCTTCTGCTCCAATCATCCTAATTTCATTGAAACATTATTTTTGACATTCGAATGTCACTTAATCTCATTATAAAGCATATTTTACCTATAAAAAATTCTGGTTATAATATAAATCTTATGACCTTTTTTTTTTTTTAATTATTACTTTTGTAGAGATTACGTCTCACTGTGTTGCCAAGGCTGGTCTCCAACTGGGTTTAAGTGATCCTCCCGCCTTGGCTTCTAAAGAGCTGGGATTACAGGTGTGAGCCACCACACCTGGCTTCACCATGGTCTTTACTAGACCATCCACACTGTTCTGTCATTACCTTAAGAAGGCCTTTTAAGGCTTTCACATGAACTTTTGTGCAGTATGACATTTCCTGTAACTTTTATGCTTCTGAATCCTCACCAAGATTCTCTGGTGTATATGTAACATATTGACATACCAAATCAACAAAAGAGCAAAGCTCTGATTTCAATTGCTTTTGAAACTGTAAAATTCACAACTGGTAATTTTGTAGATACACAATGAATTACCTTGTAGCCATAAAGACACAGTAGTGGGTTCTGATGCAGGCATCAGAAAGTGAACACAACCTTTTTCTTAAAATATTAAAAGCATTACCCTATAAGGTCCTTTTTTTCATTATAAACTCAATTTGTTTTAACACTTGCATTGATTGGCCCTCACCTTTCCCTGGGAGGATATTTATCAGGTTGATTTATATCTCTTGCCCACATAATGAAGCCAGTGAAAAATGTTTGCTTTCCAAATATTGCCTCAGAGGTCTCACTTAAATTCTGTCAATAATGAGTTGGGAAACAAAAGCATCAGAAAAAACATATTTTATAAAAACTAGAGATCATTTGTGAGATAAAAGAATATCTTAAGGTCAGTTGCAAGAATGCTTCGTTCTATGACCATAGGCGAAAAATTTGTCAGCAGTGCCCTTTAGAAATCCATTTCTGAAAGGTTTATAGCTGTACTGATTCAGTTCTCTCGGGTCCCAATTTGACTTTTAAAAAATGATAATCTTAACTCATATTTACCAATTCATCCGAGTTAAGAATTGAATTAATATTTTACTGTGGGTCATACTTAGCTTTCTATGTTCATTACTTTTTTCCTAGAAATTCTGTGCTTATTTTTATAACTGAGACACAAAATCGGACTTATTTTTGTGGTGTTAGTCCGCTTTGCATTTAATTCTTATTCTTTCCCTGCAGTACATTAAATATATAAATTTTAAGACTGCATTCATGTCCTATGTTCAGCAGTGCTATTTGGTTCCTGAGTATTAATTAATAAACGATCTGTGTTTCCTTTTGCTGAAGTCTTATCATGCACCAGGAACTTAACATACTTTATCTCAAATCTGACCTTCCCCCAGCAATACAAGGTGGATATTACTACCTCTTGTTACAGGTGAGTTAACTGAGGATCAGCGAGGTTAAGAAACTTCATATGATCACTGAAGGGGAGCACAGTTCTTAGTGAATCCAAGGTTTAACTCTTCTTGAATATTTTCTGAATAGGTGTCATAAGTATTTTCCTCTAACAATAGTCTTGTCCCTGGAGTATTCTCACTATTAATATAATAAAGTATTAATTTCAGTTATATCATTGGTCTCTTAGAGTAGAAAATTTGTGATTCAACTAAAGTGTATTAAACTATTACAGACACATAAAATTTAATTTATAAAAGTCTTTTTAAAGTATTTAATACAATACAAAAAGAATGTTTCCTTATTTTGTCAATATATTTATAGTGATATATTAGTATTACTAATGAATCAGGCCTAATTATTGCAGTTGGCTCAGATGAACTTCTACTTGTAAATATTTCACTAGTCATTCCTTTTCAATAATGTAAATATTGGAAAGTAAAGCTATTTCACTACTTTAATAATACTACATGATTCAGAAGGTCAGACTTCTCAGGAAACATATTGTTTGTGCCCTCATCCTTAGCTGTGGGTGGTTTTTTTTTTTTTTTTTTTTTTTTTTTTTTT
>NW_016107659.1:1968231-1969497 GCF_001604975.1 Cebus imitator | reverse complement strand
TTTTAAGTGAAACCATAGATCATTGTGTGACAGGGTTGAGTTTTAGCATACAGGGTTTAACAATTTACAGCTCTAAAAATATGACTGTAAAATTCATATCAAATTGCAAGGGTTTTTTTGTTTTGTTTTGTGTTTTTGGAGATGAAGTCCCACTCTGTCCCCCAGGCTGGAGCGCAGTGGCACAATTGGCTCACTGCAACCTCTGCCTCCTGGGTTCAAGCAATTCTCCTACCTCAGGTCCCAAGTAGCTGGGACTACAGGAGCCTGCCACCACGACCAGCTAATGTTTTTATTTTTATTTTTGTATTTCAGTAGAGATGGGGTTTCACTGTGTTATGCAGGCTGGTCTCAACTCCTGAGCTCAGGCAATCCGCCCACCTCAGCCTCCCAAAATGCTCAAATTGCAAAATTGAAGCACATTTTAGAATTCTAGTGCTATAAAATTTTAGTACTTTCTAGTGCTATAGAATTGAAGCCATACTGAGCACCTTCTTTTAATATAACAATGTTGAAAGCATCAGAAGGAGTTTCCAAGGTGATTATGATTATTTACCTGACTTAGAGAGTATGATCTAATGAATGCAAAAACACCTACCGAAGCTAGAGTTCACCATCTGCATTGCTTTACACCGTACTCTAATAGGAGAATAACAGCTATTGGTAAAACCTTAAAGCCCTTTAGATCCTCTAACAGTTGTCTAGCAGCCTAGATTTTTTTAAAGTGATAAACAGAGAGAAAAAAATTTTAGTTTTTGATCTGATTATCAGCTAGTTAATAATAAAGAAAAATTTGGAATTCACCCACAATATTTTCTGTATTATTGTTGTCAAATTTGGTCAATAAGTTTATATCAGTATCTTATTTTCTACTCTCTGAAAGAATATCTTTAAATCATGGATTATTTCTCTCTTAAATTTTCTGTAAATCATAGTTTATTTCTCTCTTAAATTTTCTATAAAACTCTTCCCAATACTATCTATTTCTTATGCTTATTTTTTTCTTATGAAACAGAGTCTCACTCTGTTGACCAGAATGGAGTGCAGTGGAGTGATCTCAGCTCATTAACTTCTGTTAATGAAGTTTTTATTCTTTGATGTAACTTGAAATACATAATTTTATGTTTCTAACTAAGTCTAAGATATTCAACATCTCTATCTTCTGTCAGAGGAAGACGTAGAACTTAGCAACTACCATTCTATTCCACACTCACCCACTTCATTTCTATGTCTAGAATTTCAATAGTAATTTTTATAAAAATAAGAATT
>NW_016107659.1:1921878-1968044 GCF_001604975.1 Cebus imitator | reverse complement strand
TTAGTACAGGTGAGGTTTCACCATGTTGGCCAGGCTGGTCTCAAACTCTTGACCTCAAGTGATCCACCCACCTCAGCCTCCCAAAGTGCTGGGATTACAAGTGTGAGTTACCACACCCAGTCAAAAATAACAATAGTAATTATTTATTGTTTTTTTTTTTTTCTTATTCTACTTATCCTTGCTTCTTATATTTCTCTCTTTGGGTTCATAATTCTTGCTGAATTAATTTCTCTAGAAGCTTTTTCCAGGGGTTCTTTAGGTCTCTGCACATTTGAAGTGTCTTGATTTGTTATGAAAATTTTAAGCTGTTTATAGGATTCTAGTTTTGTGTCTAATTCCACTCAACCTTTATTGTTGCCATTGGGAAGTCCACTGTTAGTCCAATTGTTATTTTTTGGTAAAAGGTAAAATTTATTTGCTAGGAGATATTATTCCAGAGATCACTTTTACTATTATTTGCTTTATTTATAATGTTTTGAAATGTAACAACAATGTATTTAGATGCAGATTTATTTTTTTTAATGCTCTTGGCATTTGATATTTACTTTCTATTTTAGCAAACAGTTTTTTAAAATTCTGAAAAACTCTAAATAAACATCTTTCAAAATATCGCCTTTCTATCAACCCTTCTTTTCTCAAAATCTAGAACTCCTGTTAAGCCTATGGGGGTGTTTCTCATTCCTTCTGACTTCCGCTATCATTCAGCACTCAGTTTATTATTGTCTCTTTATCTCTCTAGTTTATATTTTGGTTCATTGACTTTTTTGTTTCAATGTCAAAAGTATTTTTATTCTTAGAATGTCAGATTGTTTTGTTTTAGTTTGTTTTGTTTTTGACTCATAGTCACCTGCCTATTTTCCACTGAAAACTTTTCTTCTTTTTTATGTATGTGGCTTATTTCTTACATCTGTTAATATTTCAAGTATATAGAGTTTTCAGACCACCCTATGATTTGTAATTTTGCAAGAGTACATTTTCTATTTGTAAAATGTGTTAGCTATCTTTCATGACCTGAATTTTCCTCATAAAGTATGCAATTTTCATTTGTAAGGTAGTCACAAGTCTCTCTTTTTAACCCCTGTCCTTCATTCATTTCTTCTTTTATTTTTTTCTTCAGTTACTTTTACTCAGCTAACTTAAGATGTAGTTTGTACGTTGGTAGCTTGACTGGCAATCTTTGTTTTCTTCCTCACTAAATCTTCTCTCCACCTTTCTCCTTTCTCCCCTGGCACTGGTTCATTGAGATAGTGATTTTGGTTTTGAGTCTACCTATATCATTTAAATGTCTAAATAAGATAAAGATTATTGAATATATTTTCAAAAAGTTAACTTATTCAAATACTGCATCTTTTGTACATGGAAACAAAAACTCATAAGCCATCTTGAATACAATGTTAAATATTGACATCCTAGTTACAATCACAAGATCATATGAAATCACAGGAAACCCTTTTATTTTAAAGAAAATAAAGTGAACTTCAGAAAAGACAGGTGACTTATGCAATGCCACCCATCTGGTGAATGAAAATTAGAAAAACCTAAACCAGTGATTTGGGCTTCTCACTCTAATACATACGCCTACTTGATCATCTTTGTACAAAATGTTAATTGACTTCTGAGAATGGAAGATGACCTTATTTTAATGGGCAGAAACAGTTGCCTCAAAATACCTTTGATTCTACATCATAGTGTTCCATATGGCTGATCTAGTCTGTACATGTATTATTTGTTTTGGCCCATGTAGAGGTAATATTTTATATGGTTTCCACTATTAAAATATGAGATTAAAAATACAGATTGTGACACTTGGAAACAGCAGGCAACATTCTAGTGGGACAATACTCACAGAGATGAATAGCTTCTGTGTCCATTTAGATGGAGTGTTGTTGCCAGTTCCCCATAGCCTATCCAGCAGCCTTCCATGGTTACATTCCTCACCTATATCCTTAGTTAGTGACCCCTGCTCTAAACTCTCAAGGTGCTGTAACACTATTATTCAAATGTCACCTATTTGGATTAAAACACAAAGTCTCTATTAGATTCGTATGAGCTATGGCTATAATAGAAAACATCTATCATAAACATCTAACAAAACAGATCCTACTGGAATGGTACTTTTCCTGGCTGTTGCCTGATTTGCATGATCATTTCTTTAATATTTAATCCCAAATTTCTCCCCATTGAAACAAGGATGTAAGCATGTACGTCCTTCAGGCTCATGAAGTCTTATAAACATCTACCATAAAGAATCCTATTACACATTAGTTTTATCAGATAAAGTATTTCTGAACAAAGCAAAAATGCTTTTTTTTAAAAAAAAGAAAACATATTTCCTAGCACTCCTGGGAAGGAGGGGCAGGTGCAGAAGGTCATGGTACAGAACTCTACAAAGTTAGACAGCAGCTAAGAGGGCTTGGGCACCTGAGGGGCAGGTGCCATAAACAGTTTGGGAGCCAGAAAAGGAAGAACAGAGGGTGTTGATGGCATGTTTTACTTTCCAACTGCACTGGGTACCTACCTTAATGTCCTCACCCTACTTCTGAACAGAAGCCATCTACTTGCCTCCCTGCCCCCTCACCATGAAGACACAGTCCTTGCGGGACTTGGGATCTATCTAAAATTGAGTTCTCAGACTAAGGAAAACAATGCTTGAGACTGAAGGATCTACTCACTTACCTTCTGTGCCTCTAGAGCTATCCTCCTTGTTTCAAGGGGGACAAACTGAGTATTCAATATTAAAGGACTTATAATGCAGATCAGGCAACAGCCAGAAAAAATGCCATTCCAGTAGGAGCTGTTTAAACAATTGCCTTTTTTTTTTTTTTGCTGTAGAATTAATCAATGAAAAGACTTCTAAAATGATTCTGTCATCTTTTTCATGTAACTTCACACAAGACCTAGAAATTACAAATCTGTTCTCAGATTTCCATTTGTGCAAGTCTGGTCGTACATTCAGATTTTGAATGCTGCTCACTAAATCTAAGAGTTACTTGGGTCTTCTGCCTTCTAGCTATCTTTAGTTTATTATCTTGGAAATAATCAATCTGGATGATAAATATATTTGTATATATACAAGTATACAAGAGATAAATTTTCACTACATACAGTAATATTTCCCAGAACATACCCATGTAACATAAAGTACAATGTAGAGGAGGTTTTCTTTATGTTGTATAGTACACTGAAAACTGTTTAAGACCCTCTTTAAATCATCTCGTTCTTACACCTACTGCAGGACCCAGCAAATGTATTTTTTTGCTAAGTCTGTCATAACAAAATATAATAGACTTAAACAGCAGATATTTATTTGCTGACAGTTCTGAAGGCTATCAGCAGGTTTGGTTCCTACTGAGGAGTCTCTCTCTTTTCCTTTTCTTTTATTCTTTCTTTCTTCCTTTTTTTTTTTTTTTCTTCGAGACAGAGTCTGGCTGTGTCAAGCAGGCTGGAATGTAGTGTCATGATCTCAGCTCACTGCAGCCCTGACCACCGGGTAAGGCATCCTCTCACCGCAGCCTCCTGAGTAGCTGGGACCACAGGCATGTGCCACCTCGCCTGGCTAATTTTTGTAATTTTTGTAGAGATAGGATTTCACAGTGTTTCCCTGGCTGTTCTCAAACTTTTGAGCACAAGTGATCCTTCTGCCTCAGCCTTCCAAAGTGCTGGGATAACAGGTATGAGCCACCATGCTGAACTGAGGCCTCTCTTGTTAATAAGTGGCCTTTTTAATGGATCCTCACAAGGTCTTTTTTCTGTGCTCATGCATCCCTGGTGTCTCTGTGTGCATGCAGACTTCCTCTTCTTATAAGGACACCAACCAGATTGGATTAGGACCCACCCTAATGACCTCATTTTTACTGATTCACCTCTTTAATGACCTATCTTCAAATATGGTTGCATTCTGAGTTACTCGGGTTAGTGCTTCAACATATGAATTCATTTGGGAGGACACAATTGCACCCACACCACCAAACATCTTGCATTTGTTCACTGGATCTGTCTCCCATTACAAGTAAACTACTTAAAGGCAGGAATCCTGTCACAGTAATCATTGTGCTTCTTATATCTAGCACTTTTGATTCTAAATTTTATGTAACTCAACCAGCTCAAGAATATAATTTGATGTTTTGCAGCATTTAAAGAAATTTGATCTGGTCCTGATGCATTTGGTTGGGAATAATGAGTGTCCAAGGACTTATCTTCAACACAATTATTCTTAGAAAAAATTCAGAGCTAGCTATGCATTTAGGGAACTGAGGAATATACTTTTTTATTTTAAATGGATATGGAAACAATAACAAGAAGAAAGAAATAATAAAACTCTGTGAGAATAAATATATATTGGGAATGGCTGTCACTTAGTATACACTAGTTTCTATGTCAGATGCGTTAAGTCATTGTCCATACCTTCAAAGAGCTCATAACTAATTTAGAGAAAAAACATGTTCAAATGTTTAGAAATCCTTAGTAACAAATATGAACAAATTATATATAGATGAGAAGGTGCTAGCAAGTACCACAAAGACAAGGATTAACACAGACAAAATTCCTGTGGTTTAAAAAATGCCTGTAGGTTTTTGTAAGCAAAAGTGGTGACTTCTCTGAGGACACTGGGTTAGAGTCCAGCCTTTACAGATAGAGTTGATATAGTAGCGCAGCTTAAATGGATGGTTCCAGAGTATGAAAATTAATAATGGTAAAATTATCAGGAGGCATTTGGGAAAGAAATACCCATAATGCTTTCCTGACACAAAACTTGTAATTATTTTATCGAGCAACATATTGCCTTTGTAAAAAATATTCTTTCAATTCTACAAAATAAGCTGTCATAATGAACATCTCAATGATAATACATGTTGAGTCCACCACCCAGAAAAAGCCCAATGTTTTCAATGGACAAAGAGCTAATCCATCATAACTAAACGATGTATTCATTTGTGTACTGGAAATGGGAGCTGAAGTTCTGAAATTTAGGTCACAATTCATCAAGTGATGCTTTATTTTTCTGCTGAATGATAACACAGGAAAGAAGAAGAAATAAAGGACAATACTTACGATACCTTCATGTCAGAAACCAACGTTTCTAAGTTTATAGGAAAATTCACATTAGCTTAAAACTTGACAATTGCCAAGTACTTCATGTCTCCTTGTCCTCCACACATTCCATGACATTACTTAATTTTTTCTTATCTTTTTAGTTCAAGGTGTTATTTCCAACTCTTCATGGTCTAAATGACAGTTTATATTGTCTTCAACAGAAAAATCAGCTCACACTTTAGGTAAGCCTCTTGGAAAAGATGCATCTATCAGTTGATGTTGGCTGCATTTCTCTTTCTTCACCGTGGCATAGTTTCCGTTTCTCTCATGTTTATCTTAAGAGCTACATGTGCTAGAACAGAATGCAAATCGGGTGTACGGAGTGTTCTAAACTACCTTCTACTCGGTATTGTTTAATAAGAGATTATTTTGATTACTTTGAGTAGTTTAAGAGGTGTGCCTTTTTCAGATTTTATTATAGTTTATAGTACTTAAAATTACTTTAACTATTTGACTAGTGGTAAATTAAAGACCAATTTAGAGGTAATTCGATTCCCTGTACACTTTCATATAAGTGTAAGTCCCTTCCCCTCTGCATGCTGTTTCTTGACATGTCTGAACTAGGATCCATTCTTTATTCTACATTCACTCTGTCCTCCACATTCTGCTCTATATTTTAGGGGTGATCTTCCACACTCACATGTCAGTGAGCTTCTGGATGAGTCTCACCAGTAAGAAGCACTGGCAGAAGATTGGAGGGTGAAGGAAAGGGAGAGCCAAGTCATTTCTTCCCCTCTCTCTTTGCCACAGTAATCACCTTATCTGTTTCCTTTGTCCCAACCTATGGGTGGTAGTGGATTCTATTTCTGATCTCAGGGTTACCACACTTTCTTGTTTGGAGTCTCAGCTCTTTGGTTTATTAAACCAATGCTGCTTCTGTTTTTAATACTTGAAGTGGCTATCTTTTCCTGGTGAGATTCTAACTAATACATTCCACTTCTCTTTTCACCTGATGAGTTGTAACATCACATAGTACTCTTGTTTATTATGCAACCTCTGTTGTTATTGTCACCATTAATAATGACATATAGGTATTTCTGACTGCAGGGCACAGTGTTCAGTGCTGTAGACAGAAAGAGGAAACACTAGGTCCAAGTAGTAGAAATGGTAAGAATGGAAGGCAGAAAGCTTGAAACGCATACTAGGGTTCTGAGTACACAAATGGCCCAAAATTTGGGTCTTGTAGATGAAAGATACTAGTGAGAAATTCTGGGGTCTCTGATTTGACTAACGCTTGAGGATATTATTTGTTTATTTATTCATTCAGAAGCAATTTGAGGATCCAGCTGAATACCAGAATCTCTGTAGGACACTGGGATGAAGTATAAGGTAAGACTAGGGCACGTTTCTTCCAGTGGCTGGAGAGGAGAATATATCCCTTGCCTTTCCCAGCTTCTAGAGCCTGCCTGCCTTCCCTGGCTTGCAACCCCTTCCATCTTCAAGGCCAGCAATTATTTCCCACCAATGACCTCTGCTTCTTCAACACTGACTCTCTTGGCTACTTCTTTCACTTCAAAGGATCCTATGTTACATGGGGCCCACCCAGGTTTACCTTCTTATCTGAAAACCCTTAAGGTAATCACTTCTGCAAGGTCTCTTATGTAAAAACATATTCACAGCTTCCATGAATTAGGCTGTGACCATCTTTGGGGGTGTATTATTCTGCCTACCACACCCTTGCAGTGCCGCAAAGCATCATTACAACCATACTTTGCAAAGGAGACGTTAAGAGCAACAGATGACTCTGAACCTTTAAAGTCGATAGATGACTTTGCATTACTTCCCAACGCCTTTCTTTTTAGGAAGGCGTTTTCAAAATCAAGACAGGATGGAGGCATTTAGCAGAACAGGAAACCACTCAGTCCCTGGATACTCAATGGAAAACTTTTGAGAAAAAAATTCAGGACTTCTTCCCCACCTCCCCTTTTTAAGAGTTTTTTTTTGTTTTTTTTTTTTGTTTGTTTGTTTGTTTGTTTGTTTTTTTTTCTAAAATTCAAGTTTAGGTAATTTGTGGCAGTAAGCAGTGGGCAATAATGGATGATGGCAACAGTCTCTTCTGAGTAGCAGGAAATCAGTACATGCTGCATGTGAAATGAAAGCAGAATGGTTCGCCAGCTATGGGATCTTCCCGCGGTGGCTGGACCTCCACACTATAGGACATCATGTCCATACTGACAGTCACAGGTGGGATGCTTCATACACTCACAGCGGAATAGTCCATGCACAAAATCCCCATGTAAAAGGGTATTTCTAGACTATGGTCTCGTATATTCTAAGAAACTCTTTCCTATTTTCTGCTAAAGATTCGGAGCAGAAATGAGAAATTGGTAAGAGCTAGAATATACTGAGAAGAGTAAAGGATCAAAATGATATTTTTAACCAGAAACAAGGGAGAAAAGTGGATGTCTTAAAAAGCCTTCCCTTAACCTTCTTCAGCTTGGGTCCTGTGATGTGCAAAGTGAACCCGTTGTCTTCATGGAGGCCTAGCCTTGGGGAGCAGAAGCACTTCTTTGGGCACAGAGATTATTGTATAAGCCTGTAACAATTTTCAGCCCTGTTGAGGACAATCAAAGTTCCATTTTAAATTTTATATTTGCTCATAAATGGCCACCCATAATTTTCCCCTTACTCTGCATAAGACTCAAAGAATGAGTCTAAATTTACACATCTGAGAAGTGTGACTCAAATCAGTTATCTAACTGCCAGACTCATGAGAAACTATTCACGTAGCACTGATAACTGATGAAAAGAATTGCATTGCCTTTTTCAGTGGCCTGAAGTAACCTTTAATTATCAAAGCATCATGATGAATTACTTCCCAAAAAGATTACAGATTTTACATCTAGTTCTTAATTTTAAATTTATGTACACTGAGGATAGAGATCATTCTCTTCAAAACAAGGAACAAATTTGTAATAAACAACAATCTATCACTTTTTTAAGCATGGTGTAAGAAATGGGGTAGGGCATAAGCTCTATTTTTCTCAGGAGTTTAATTCACAGGACACAGCTTGATTTGAAAGAAAATGCTCTACATTTTAATTTGTTTGCTAAAGGTTCTTTTTTCCAAAATAAGTGTGGGGAGGTTTAGATTAATGACAAATATCAGGAGAAAGGCACAGGAATCTATGCAAAGATAAAAAATGGAATAAGTAGACTAAGAATATTATGCAGGACATGATTATATCTTTACATATAATAGTCCTGATTTTTTACTTAAAAATGCACATTTTCATGCTCATTTTCAAATTTACTTTTTCTCAGTTAAACTAGATTTCTAGTCACATTTTCCAGTGCCACGTAAAAGGTCAGTAATATTAGGGATCATTCATCTACTATATGCCCTGTGTTTTGCTTGCCTTGTTGCTAATACTTTCAACAACCCAACTAGATAGTTGATGCTCTCTCTATTTTATTATGAAGTGACTGAGGATCAGGGTACATTTCTAGTAACTGAATTGGGATTTCAACCAGGTGAATCACTTCTAGTTTGTCTTCTTCCTGTAATAATGTGTTGCCTCTTTTAAAGAATATCACTGAAAATATTCTCCGACTGCAAGGAATGTAGTAATCAGTGAACTATCCAGAGACAGTGACTGGGTTATGCAGTTGATCTCTACACTTCTCTCTCCCTCTTTTATTTTTGTTGATCAGGCTGCATCCCTTGGTCTCTTATATTGGACTTCTTCCTCTTACCATTTAATCAGATTGTCTTAAGGAGAGTGGTTTTCTACGTCCACAAAAGACCAGAACAGTTTTAATCTAATCATTCACAGTCATAAGTTTTCACAGTATTACCAATAGAACAGAATAGAAAAATATTTCTTTATAATTCTGCAATATTATTGTCATCATATTTTATGTTTACGGAAGTATTTGGATAAACATACAAGTAACTATGTTTGTGGCTCACAAATACATGCATGAATGTAGCAAATCTAACTAGTAGATGGATAGCAGAATTCAGTAATCAGTGATAGCACCCTCATTAATATTAACCTTGTGGTGGTATCAAGTAGTAACTAGTAATTGAAGAAATTAGCAATCAAAATTAAATATATTTGCCCCTTGACGTATGCTGTTATCTTCTTACTGAACTTTATTTATTTACTAATATACTGGCAGGGCTGCACACCTGACCTAAACTAGAAGCTTTACATTTGTCAGGTATATTTTGCTCTCAGCTTGTAACTATTTTTACTTCTTTCAGGATAACATCTAGAAAAATTAATATTGTGCTGAAAGAAAAATTCTGTGTACACATTTTCTGTTATTCTTTAGAACACGCAGCCTATTTAAGTAAATTTGCTTATTATTCCAAGAGAGCAAACTGCCAAGATGTAAATATATGAGATTTATTTCACTAAAGTCATTTAAAATTAGGTATCTCTGTTTTTAGGATGTTTTCCAGATATTATGTCACTTATTCATTTTAAATAGAGTTTAGTCTAAAGGAGTACCCAGGATTTGTTGTTTACAACTGTAGGCATTTTTATGCCTGCTATTTCTTGCCACATTCTTAAGGTTCCAACCAATTTTTGTGTTTTTCCCTGGAGACACAAGTACAGAACAGGGAATTTGATAGAGAAAAAAAAATACTTGGTTTTAATGTTTTCTCTCTTTTTGTCCTAACTTGTACTAATATTTACAAATACATTGGGATACCAAGGAGACATAATAGAGCATAATGTAATAATAATAATATGAACCAGAATCAGACATTCTGAATGTCAGTGTTATCATTTGCCAACTATGTGGTTTAGAGCAGGTCACTTACTTGTAAAACAAAGATTATAATACATATATGAAATGGATATCACAATGCTGTGTCTAGTACTTACATATTCTTATTCAGAAAAATTTTTACTGAATATGCATGTGATTTTATAAATAGCAAACATTCAGTTTACTTCTAAATATGTTTTCCCATTATAGCTAAAACTAGAGTAAGTTATGTTTTGCATTGCATCAAATTTACAACATAGGCATTAAATTATAATTACCTAGAGACTGAGGCAACAAACATATGGGAGCAAATATACCTTCTATAGTATGGAAAATTTATCACACAAAGTAGCAGAGCATATTCCTGAAAAAAATGGACAGTGGGACATATAACATCTGATTGATAGAAAAGTGAAAGTGGAAAATGTGGCTTACGAATGATGACATCTCAGTGGTTAGACCTTTGACTTGGTAAGGAAATCTAAAAGTTTTGGTTATTTGGAAAGAGTTTACCAAAGTGAAGGATAGAATTACTGACATGAAAAATAAATAAGAGCTTCAAGATAAACTTTATCCGCTACTTGATTCTTCCCAGGTTCTTGCCATTTTGGAAAATCATGCAGTACAGAAACAAGAGTGAAAATAAACTAACATTTATGGAGCCATATTTATGTGCCAGAAATTGTATTAAGCACTTTTTACACGTCAGAATAAAATCATTCTGTAAATCGTTCTCTGATTGTTAATGGAAAAATAATCCCTTCATATTACCAGAAGGATGCTACTGGAAATATAAGTTGTTGCATTGTATGTACTGTATTTAAATTTCTGAGTGACCTAAATTTTATTTTGGTTTCATCCCATGTCCAAGGATGTAGAACTAAGTGTAAGATCTTAGTCGAGAGAATAATGAATGAAGTGGTGTTGCCGTTGTGTTAGTTTACTAGGTGCTGCCATAACAAAATGCCCCAGACTGGGTGGTTAAAACAACAGAGATAAGTTTTTCCAGTTTTGGAAACTAGAAGTTGAAGATAAAGGTGCCAATGAGTTGGTTTCTTCTGAGGGTCATCAAGGAAGGATCTACTTCAGGCCTTTTCTTTTCTTTTTTT
This sequence comes from Cebus imitator, assembly GCF_001604975.1. Classification (NCBI taxonomy): domain Eukaryota; kingdom Metazoa; phylum Chordata; class Mammalia; order Primates; family Cebidae; genus Cebus; species Cebus imitator. Next base: position 1,957,116 of record NW_016107659.1, on the reverse strand, counting down.
TATTTTTTTGAGACGGAGTCTTGCTCTGTCACCAGCCTGGAGTGCAGTGGTGCGATCTCTGCTCACTGCAACCTCCGCCTCCCAGGTTCAAGAGATTCTCCTTCCTCAGCCTGCGAGTAGCTGGGACTACAGGCATGCACCACCACGCCCAGTTGAGTTTTGTATTTTTAGTAGAGGTGGGGTTTCACCATGTTGGCCATGATGTTCTCAATCTCCTGACCTCTTGATCTGCCCATCTCGGCTTCGGCCTCCCCAAGTGCTGGGATTACAGGCCTGAGCCACCACACCCAGCCATTCAGGCCTTTTCCTTTCGCTTGTCGATGGCTGTTTTCTCCCTGTGCCTTTCACATTATCTTTCTTCTGTGCTTCTGTGCCCACATGTTCCTCTTCTTATAAGGACACCATTCACATTTGATTAGCACCCACTCTGATGATCTCATTTTAATTTAATTACATCTGCAAAGACCTTCTTCCAACCACAGTCACATTCCTAGATACTAGGGGTTAGAACATCAACATATGAATTTGGTTGACTTGTTCATAATAGATGCTCCACAAATATTTGGTAATGGTAATTCAATAACTCTTTGAAACAAATAAACAAAATAAAACTTGGTTGTCCTGAAGATCTCCAAAAGAAATACTTGAAATTAAGTCAAAACAGAAAGCCATCCACCTTACAATACTTTGGGCATGGAACCAGGCCAGATCACAAAAGCTAATTTAAGTTTGAGAACTGGATGGAATGATAACTTGGACACAGGGTCATTTCCTCTTTGGTTGATAACCTAACAAGAAACACACAGTCAAAAATATACACCAGCTCAAGTACACAAATGAATAGATATGGCTCTCTCTCATCTCCCTTTATTTCTCCCAAGAACATGCCCAGAATTTGAGGAGCTCACCAGGTAGAGTGAAAACCTACTAGTTCAGAAGATTCCCAACCATGGTTTATTTACACTGTTTTAAATGAAAGATTGCAGGGACTGATGAGTATTAAGGAGATGTGAACCTCCATATTCAAGGACCCACTCTACTTTCAATAGGAAAATTCTTGCTAAGCCACCACTATGTACTTTCAACCTGTATTTCTTACTGTGTCACTGGGTCTCATGGAGGTTTCAGGGAACAGACATGCCCCATTGATATGTTTGAATAAAGCATAAATTTGATCATCTATAAAAAGCATTTTTTAAATGTAAACTGTTATATAAATAATCCATTTTTAATGTTGTAAATAAATAAGTCATCTCTGACTTTCATTATTCATTAAGGAATTATATATACGTGGAATACTGACGGTAGTCCAGGTGCTCTGTTAAGGATTGGGCATACAAAAGTCAAAAAGACAGACATCATACCTTTTACGTGGAATGCACATAACAATTTTGACATAATTTTTATAGTACTAGTCTTATAAAAACTAAATACATACACTATTAACAGTTGTGAGAAGCCTCTAGAATTTGGCAATCGTTTAGGGGACTGGTTTCCACAATTTCAAGATGCTGAAATAAAATGTATTCAGTAAGATCATCCCACACTTGTCTCTTCTTTATAAACAGAGAAATGCACTCTCTTCCAAGAGCAGAAGGAAAGAAAGTTGTTTTTTGACATTTTCTGCATTCCTTTCCATGGCTGTAGAGTCAAACACTTTCAAATTCTTTTTCACAGGGCTAGGCAATTTTCAGTACTAGTCTTTCAGAATAATCTAAATGTGCATAAGTCTTGGCCTAGAAAATGCCAGCTGGGAAATGCAAGAGTAGGATAGTAGTGCCATGCTCTATGGGCCATGCTCTATGGGCCAAGCAAGTGTGATGAAGACTCAAAGTCTCTCTATCCTGTAAATGGAGTCACAGAGCTTCTGGTCTATGCCTAAACTTTCTACTAATTGATTTTGAAAACTAAGATTATTACTTATACGGTGGTTATCATTTTAAGGAAGTGGATAAATTGATCTCAGTCTCTCAGAAAGACAACTACAACTAGAGGAATTAATTTCATTAACTATTTTAATGAAATCTTCAGACTATTTAGTTAGAAAACCTCTGTTCAGAAAGTCTTTCTTCAGTGCTTTCTCCAATAGTTTTTGTTTTTTTGTTTGTTTTCTCTGATGAACTTTTGCTGTACGTCTTCTGTCAGAGAAAAATAGTTACATCTGCAGAGAATGTATACCATGTTACTAAATTTCCTTCACTAGCAGCAAATTAAAACTAAACAACAAAGTTACAATTCCGCAAAGACTGAAAGATGGACTTTAAGTAGAATTATGTAAGCTGTGAATTATCTTCAGCAGAAATCTACTGTACTAATAGACCATTGAAGTTCACTAAAATAGGAAAGGTTGGGGTTACTACAATCCTTATCTAACTCTTGAGTCTTTGTGATAGCCCAGTGCCCTCTGGTAGCCTGAAGTATACTTCATGTGCCTTGTGAGAAAAGGAAAACTATTGTGGTTTTTCTCTTTCCTATTGTACTCTAGAGCCATCTGAACAGCAGTTAAAATTCCCTGTCAAAAGTAAATACTGAGTGTTTGTCAACTCTGAAGACCTCCCTGACAAAGAAATAATCGGTTTCACCGCTCCTGTTTGAGCATGTAAAACACGGCACTGAAGCTTTTAGAGATTCTGTTTGAGTCTTAATACTCCTGATAAGAGCTTTCTAGAGAGATGATGTAAAGAGAGGGATTTTAGTCTACTGTATTCTAATTTGCTATATTTAAACTAATAGCCCACTTCTCACATGGGTCTCTAGTAGATATTAACAGAAATTACTGGCATGTCTCTAACAATCTAGGATAAATTTATGTGGGAAAGTAAACGATGAGTAACAGGTGGCTAAGGGAGAACTGGCTCAGTTAGCTGTGAATGACAGTCTGCACTCTAAACGATTTCCCCTCAAATTTCCGAATATTGATTTACCACCAATTATTTTTCAGATAAACACCCACAGCTTTAGACCATCACCCAATTCCCTAGTTTCCCATCCTTGGATCCCACCTTCCTCTCTCCATCCACCTCAAGAGCTTCCTACCTGGAGCAAGATTGCTTTAATTTCTAGTTCTCTTTGTTGCAGGTGTCTCTGTGTTTGCTGTTTGGATTTCTTGCCTGTTTCTGACCCATTGCATCTCCCCACTTTCTTGAGCTTGAGTATTACCATTGTTTGAATGCTCGTCTAATTTGAGGGCCCTCTAGCTTCTAATCATTCTGTGAATCTAGTTTCCTGACCAACTCCAAAATCAGTTGCTACACATTGTGCTAATGGGACAACATTTAGTTATCTCAGTTTAAACCAGGGTCTTTTAATCTCCTTGGCCTCAATATTCTCATTTAAAAATAGGATGCTCTGTGTTACTTGGAGTCTTTTATCTTGACATGTCATTGGGGTTGAGTTGTTAACATCTGATTTACAAACTAACCATTTGGTTCTCGATCAGAGTGACTTTCAGATAAGTATATACAGGTGAGTGAATAACTGAAATTAAAGAACTTTAAAAGAAACTTGGCTTTCAAAAGTACTCCTGAGCTCATGACCAGCCTGGCCAACATGGCTCTACTAAAAATACAAAAAATTAGCCCGGCATGGTGGTGGACACCTGTAATCCCAGCTGCTCAGGAGGCTGAAGAAGGAGAATCCCTTGAACCCAAGAGGCGGAAGTTGCAGTGAGCCGAGAACCTCCATTGCACTCCAGCTTGGGCAACAAGAGCAAAACTACATCTAAANGTACTTCTGGAATAGTATTTTTAAAAAGAAGAAAAAGTATTCTAACAGAAGACTCCATTTCAGCAGAATTTAATTACTCCAAAGAAATTATTCTGGCCTTTAATTATTTGTAAGTTATATAAGACTAGATTCTACTTAATCATCCATCTTACACAATGTTCGATTTCAAAAGAAATATAAATGCCACTGACTAGTACTTTTGATTCCTTAATATATGCTTAGGGCTCTCCTAAATGTGTTTTGAACATGAATTCACTTATTCCTCAACCCCTATTATGTAGGAAGTATTGTTACTTCTATTTTACAGATGAATTTTACAGATGAACTGACTGAGAAAGAGAGGTTAAGCAATTTGCTCAAGATTATACAATTATGAAAGAGAATCAGGATTTATGCAAGGAACTTTGGCTTCAGAGCCAGTGCTGGTAAACATCACACTATTCTATTCATCATGAGCAATTTGAAGAAAGTTCTTGAAAGGAGTGTATCTGACCCATTGCATCTCCCCACTTTCTTGAGCTTGAATATTGGTGATTGAGCTTGGTGATTCTTAAAGTAGAATCTCTTAAAAGGGCAAATCAAGTTTATGTTCATAACAAGCAACAAAACTTTTAACAATTTTTTTCTGCATTTCTACTATAAAAATGACACAGAATAAAAGCTGCGTATAAATCTGTTTGGTTTTGCTCTTTTTCCCCTTTTGATTTTTCTCTCCATTTCCCGCTAAACACAACCCGAAAGGCTCTTCCATATCTTCACCCGCTGGTCCATTTTCCAGCTTCAATGGATATTTTATTCTTTCTTAGAGGTTATATGTCTTTCTTTTGTGAGTAGATTTAATTCCTCTTGCTTGCCTAATACAGCATCTTTACATGTTCTGGAACACAGGTTAACCTGAAGATAGTTCGAAAAAAGAGCTTGCTGAATTCTTCTCAGAGAAGAATGGAAAAATCATATCACCTTAATTTTTTTATTTTTATTTTTTTAATTCTTTTTATTTTGAGACGGAGTTTCACTCTTTTTGCCCAGGCTGGAGTAAAATGGTGCAATCTCAGCTCACTGCAACTCTGCCTCCCAGGTTCAAGCAATTCTCCTGTCTCAGTCTCCTGTGTAGCTGGAATTACAGGTGCCTGGCACCACACGCAGCTAATGTTCGTATTTTTAGTAGAGTCAGGGCTTTATCATGTCGGCCAGGCTGGTCTTGAACTCCTGACCTCAAATGATCCACCCACCATGGCCACCTGAAGTGTTAGGATTACAGGCATGAGCCACCATGCTCAACCCGTACTATCTTAATTCTTTTTGTCCCTGTATATCTCTACACAACTTCAGATGTTGCTGTTGTATGAGGAATTCACTTATTGACTTGAACTTTTGTGGGCTCCTTTACACCAAAATTTCAATGTCTAGGATTACTTACAGCTATAAATTTCTTTAGATAATGAATATGAAGGACTATCTGGGGCTAGATATTAGGGCTTCTGTCACGTAGACAGGTGAGTCAAGAGGCCCAAAGAAGAAATAAACAATTCCGGCTATTATCTATTATCTTTGTTTTTCTGAAAACTCACAGTAACATATCAAAAGATAACGTTTGCTTTAAAAAAAGTATAAGTTATGATTTTATATAAAACAGTTTTTGGCTGGGTGTGGTGGCTCACACCTATAATCCCAGCATTTGGGGAGGCTGAGATGGGATGATTGCTTGGGCCCAGGAGTGCGAGACCAATGTGGGCAACATAGTGAGACATCATCTCTACAAAAAGTAAACAAAAATAGGTGGGCATGGTTGCCTGCCTGTGGTCTCAGCTACTGGGGAGGCCGAGGTGGGAGGATAACCTGAACCCAGGAGGTTCAGCCACTGAACGTGATTCAAGGTGTTTGCACTACTGCACTCCAGCCTGGATGATAGAGCAAGACGCTGTCTCAAAAATAAATAAATAAATAAAATAAGAAGAATGCATTTCACTTAAAAAATTCACAAGATGAATGGAAGTTATCATTCTTTACCTGGGTGTTTAGGGGATATTGAGGTACAATCTGAATGTGAAGAGAGGGCCTGAGATAATTGATATGCCTTAAAAGAAAATGAAGATGAATTAGGTTTACAGAATAGGAGACCTGGAAATTTTATACCTGGAAATTCTAGAGCTACAAAGCTTTTCTGTTTCAGGAATGTGATATTTGAAATCTGACTTTCAGTGGAGTGATAAAACTCTTTCTCAAAAATGACCTGAAGTTGCATTTTAGGTGGGCAATTAAGCAAAGGACTTAGAAAACTGAGTTGTGATTTATAATCTCAAATTTAAGAAGTTAGGAACTGATTTTATTTTCTCAAAGCTTTAAGGAATAAATTATTTAGTACCTATACTTATGAGTGTGTGAGCACATGTTTACTAACAAAAGGAAGAGGGGGAAGTCAAGCTGACTCACTGTCAACGTCAGACTTTTGCGCTTCAGCCTAAGACAAAAATAAAACACAGGCTTGAGGCATTTGGACAAGCTGATAATTAATCGCTGCATGACAACATTTAGATATTCATTCTCCACTCTGAATTTTAAAATGAGGTTTTATTTTCTAGACATAAAACTTTTAGATATGTTTTCACATATTTGCTGAACTTTCAGAGTCTATTTGGAGTTGACGTATTGAAAATGAGCTATTCAGGATGCAAGAAAAATTTCCAGCTCAATGGAACTAAAACACAATTGGGAGATTAGAAAAATATACATGAAAAGTCAAATATCAATAGAATAATCCAATTCATTGATACTCTGAAGTTCCTGGAAATTTTCTTATCTGGGTAGATAAAGTTGCTGGTTTACTAAGAATAAACAAGAAAGGAATACATGCCAAACATTAAGCACTTACACACAGACATATTTTTTCTTGGATACTTCCTCAGATTTTCACTGAAAACCTAGTTGTTCTTGCTTTATACAATCTTAATACACTTTATCATATCTTATTTCAAACTTTAGCAGATTAAAAACAACTGTTTAGAAAGTAGAGGGCTATCTACATGCAAGAACTTTATGAATATCAAGAAATGAAAGTGAATTTACTTAAACAATAAGCAGAATAATTGAAGAATTAAATGCTCACAGGAATCACATCTAAAATGCTTTCTCTGCCTCATTTAGGCCATGTAGTGTCAATGTTTTAGTTAAATCTTCGCTAATCTCAAAGACTGCATTTTCAAAAATGGCTGCTCCATAAATTCTATTTAAGGCAAAAATACAAGAAGCATCACAAGGCACTATGTAAATGAGAATCACATCTCTGTGGTAGGCACAGTGTTCTTGTTAGAGCTACACTTATCTGTAGTACATCCTGTATCTGAGGTGTAAGTTTAAAAGTAAACAAAATTTTGCCGAGTTTCACAATAGCACTTTGAGCTGCGTTTCTCCAGAAATACAATAAAAACAAACCAAAGGGAGGAAGGTACAGGATTAAGCCCCTAAATCAATTGAGTGATATTAAATTAAACAAATTCAGATGTTCCCAACATGTCTCTCCTTCCTGGGAAAAGGGAGCATCATCTATTAAAACTGAAAGCCAGAGCAGGTTTTAAGGGAGGGTCTTTAAACTTCAGCTGCTGCTAGAATCATGTCTCTAACCCTACTCATTTTCTCATAGAAAATAGTTATTTCGGTGAATGCCTACAATCTGTCCCCTTGCCCAAGATGTCAAAGATGATTCATTCTCCAAGAGCACAGAAAGCCAGAGGAATCTAAGCAATAATGTCTCTTTGGCCAAACTACCTGCTGCTCCCAAGGGAGACTCATGAACAATCATTTCCAGCATTGCCTCTCTCAAGTTTCTGGCATTTATTTCTCTCAAAGGATGTTGAGGCCTTCGTAGCTGGACAGTTGTGTGATCCTGTCTCGAGCAACTCAATTAATAGTTTTTATCAGAGGATCAGTTCAACTTTATTTGACAGCATTGATGCACAGCATCCTTTTAAAGACACACCTCTAAAAGAAGTTACTTCTTTATACTTGAGAAATATGTTGGGGCAATAGGCCTTTGGCACACCACACAGATTGAACCCTAACCATCTCTCTTTTAAAGGAAAATTTAGCAGTTAGAGAAGGACTGCACATCCATGAACTATTCGGTACTTCTGGTGGCCATCATTAAACATAGTTTAAAGTTAATTTTGGGGTTATGACTCAATTTTGTTATTTTGTTACTATTTGTCTGGATATTAATAAAGTGCTCAATTTTTCCTCTCTGCTTGAGAAACTTACTAATTTCTAAGAAGAAATAAAAAACGTTCATAAAAAAATTAGAGAAATATTAAATTAGCTTTTATAAAAACACTGAAGAACTTTTTTAAGGCTATGTGGTATAAAAGACCTAATACAAATCACAACTAGTTCACATTTATATTGGTGATAATTAGAATAGTATAATTGATATTTTATTGGAAAATGATCTTTTCCTTTATATTTTCTTAATAGAGATTTCTGTATTTTTAATTTTTATATCAGCGTAATTAGTGTGTCAAGTTTGTTTTCTAGGATAACATAGTTCTATTTGCATAATAAAAGTCAGTGGTCAGATGAACTTTATTTAAAAGAAATAAAATGTATTTTATTTATTTCTTTTAAATGAATTTCATTATGAGATAACTTCCTCCAGCATAGTTGAATTGAATTTATGGTGAATAGAAGACTTTAAATAGCAACTTTTGGTAATATGATGGGAAAAGAAACTACTCTCAACACTGCTTGTGAAAAAAAAAATGTGCCTTAACTTTCCGATGATTGCAGATAAACACGATATGCATCTTTTCAAAATACTCTTTGGTTTTTAGACTAGGCTGTAGCATTTAGAATTCATGAAATTATTGGTGGTGAAAACTAGTTACAGAAATTATGTAATTCAAGGATAGCATTATTATCTTAAGCCTTACATAATGTTATAGCTTGCTGACACCTAGCCATAGATTTGGATCAAAATACTGAATGACCTTTCCACTGGAAATCTGGGAGTTGAGAAGTTTCTGTTAGTTGTACAATGTCAGATGGAGAGCAATCCAATCTTAATTTTGCAATATATTGCATTTGCTGGTGCTATTTTTATACAGTGAAGAAACAGCCTTGCAGCAAAATAACAAATAATAAAATATTAAATTTCTTCTTCAAAACAACAGCAAGGTTTGTACAGAGGGAGATACCATAAGTAAAGCTAAAATGTAAGTGATAAACTTCTAGTTCTGGGAAAGATAAATTCAACATCCCTTTATCTTCCACTGAATTCAGTTATAAGACCTGAAAAAAATGCTCACGCAGCTATTTGAGAATTCTAAGGAATAAATATAAGAAGACAATTGGGGAAGAACACCAGAATTCGAAGTACAACTAAACCAGCTATGAGTTTGCTACATTTTTCTTTCTTTGCTATGTCCTGGCCAGGACACAACATGATCCAAAACCCAGAAATAATCAGCGTGGTGCAGACAGGGAGATGTAGAAGAAATCATCTCGTTTTAACTCAAGAAACAGAAAAGGGAACTCTCAAAACTCAGAGATAATAGGTAAAATTTCTTGAACTTTTTTTTCTTTTTCTTTTCCTCCACTCTCTTAGGGGGAAATGGTAGTGGCAAGATTTGCCAGGAATGAGAAAGCAGTAGTAGCCAAAACTTGGAGGAGTACCTTTCTTTCCATTCAATCAAGCTGGCTCCAAGATGGTGTCACGAAATTTGTGTTTGTTTTTTCCCTTCTCTCTCTGCCCTGCTGCTTCTTGACCTTGAATTGAACATGGTGCAATGGGCAGGTTCTAGCCAGAAGTCTGAAAGGGGCAGCCACAGAACTGGAAAGTTCCAAGTATATAAAAAAAGTAAAGGTTTGGGTAGGTCACCCATTAAATTTGTTTATGAGCCCTTGCACTCACCCCCAATCTGTGTTGTACCAGCATGAAGTGGCACAACATCTTTAAAGTGCTGACAAAAAAAAAAAAAAAAAAACCTGTCAATTCAGAATTCTATATTATGAAAATATCCTTTTCAAATTAAAATAAAGAAATCTCTGATTAAGAAAACCTAACAGTAATTAATAGCAGCAGAATTGCTTTAAAAAAATTACTAAGGCTCTTCAGACAGCAGGAAAAATATCAGAAATGTTGAACATCAGAAATAAATAAAGAGGAGCAGAAAGTGAAAATATCTGTGTATATATAATACACTATTCTTTTGGATTATTTAAAATATGTTTGATAGTTAAAACATAAAATATACTAATCTCAGATGGGAGTTTCAAGGCCTGTAGATGTAATATTTAAGACAATCATAGCAAAAAGGAAACATGTTACTGGAACTTTATAGTAGTAACATTTCTACATTCAAAATAGATGGTAAAATATTGATTATAAATAGACTGTGAAAAAAATTAAGTATATATTTTGTAATTCCTGGAATAAGCTCTAAAAAAAAAAAAAAGCAGGTGAAGAGATACAATAACTCTGAGAGTGGTTCCAGTGCATCAGAAAATACCCAAAGAAAAGATTAAAACACCAATGTTCAAATGATATTAAATTTAGAATAAATATGAAGTCTTCCTTCAGAGTTCCTGTGGAAATTTTACATAATGTGTACTAGATAATTAAAAAGTACCCACTATCTCTTTAGGTACATGTCACGCAGAAAAAGATAAAACACAAAACATAGAGCAGCAAAATAAGTTGAATGAAATAGAAATAGGATGTTTTTTTAACTTTTCTAATATTACAACTTTCGATTTATGAAAAGACAAATACTATGATTTTACAAACAACCAGTCACATTATAAAAAGACAAATGCTATCATTTTATCATTAACTAGTCACATTAAATAATAAGTAATCATTACTACTTCCTTTGAATGATCAATTGCTAAAATTTGACTTACGGTTATAGCAAAAAACTTATTTTCTCCAGACTTCTACCTACCCATGCCTGAGAGAGCATACTTGACAACTGTGGACTCCAGTTTTGTTGAGAATTGTTTTCTTACATTGTTAAAGCTAAGATGAGACATAATCCATATATGTCTCGATTAGACTCCATGTAGTTACTTCTTTTAAACCATCAGTTGGTCCCTTTATATGGGTCTTCACTCTGACTAGAATTTAGTCTCTGTGTCAGCACAGTGTATTTCTCTTGCCATTGCCCCTTACCACTCTCCCCCTTCCCGTTTTTTTTTTTTTTTTTTTTTAACCAAAAAATAAAGATAGTTAAATCCTGAAAAACAACAACAACAACAACAACAAAAAAAAACTTACTGTTTCATTATCTGTAGGTGACAGGAATGGAGCCATTCTCACAGACTCCCTGTCTGTGGCTCATGATCTGCTTTCGTTTTTATTTTTATTTTTAAGCTCTATGTGTGTGGTACGAGGGGTGGCAAATTTCAGAAGTGAATGTTATCATTTATTGAAATTTTGAAGTTGTCTTTGTTCTACATGAAAAATTGAATGCTACATTTTATTTTTATTTCATTGATGGTTAATATTTACAAATTTAATCAGGCAAGTTTATACTAGATTCTTTATATTCTATAACTACACTAAAGGCAACACAGATTGATTTTACAGAGAAAATAATGAGATAAAGGAGGCAAAAATTTCCAGTTTAAAGAAAAAGATTAAATGGATTCTATTCCTTGCATTCTCTAAAAGTAACCAGTGCAACATTCTTTTGTCTCTTCATTGAATTGAATTTTTATGATCCTTCTAAGTTTCTTTGAGCCTTAAGAATGTACTGTGTTCTTTGTCTCTAAATGTTAGTTAATAAAGAAAATGTTTAGACTGAAAATCTTATATCTCAAATTTTAAATGAAATTTACTCTTCTAGGAACTGTGCAAGGCACTTTCACGTTTTTCTTATGCCCACATTGCTGATGAGAAATCAGTGACTTAGGCAGCTGAAAAGATGTCTCTAAGGACATACAAGCAGTAAATGACAGAGCAAAGAACTATAATACAATGAACCCACTAAAACAGTAAAATATGAAAAACTGACAAAACAAGGGATGGAAAGGATGCAGAGAAAGTGGAATACTCATATACTGCTGGTAAGTAGATAAACTGGTGCTTTGAAAAACTGTTTCGGCATCTACTAAAATGAGTACATGCGAACCCTATTCATTAGTTTTCCATTGGTGCATAACCCATAACCACAACTTAAAATCATTGGCTTAAAACAAAATCATTGGCCAGGTGCAGTGGCTCATGCCTGTGATCCCAGGGCTTTGGGAGGCTGAGGCAGGCAGATCACTTGAGGTCAGGTGTTTGAGACCAGCCTGGCCAAGATGATGAACCCCATCTCTACTAAAAATACAAAAATTAGCCAGGCATGCTGACACATGCCCATAATCCCAGCTACTTGGGAGGCTGAGGTAGAAGAATTGCTTGAACCCAGGAGGTAGAGGTTTCAGTGAGCCAAGATAGTGCCATTGCACTCCAGCCTGGGTGAGGAAGTAAGACTCCTCTCAAAAACAGAAACACAAAGAAAAGCATTTATTAGTTCCCAGTGCTATAGATCAAAAGTCTGACACAGTGTGGCTAAGTTCTCTACTCAGATACCACAAGGCTGAAATCAGTGAGGGGAGGCTGAGTACTTATCTAGAGGCTCTGAGGAGAAATTTACATCCTAGTCTATTCAGGCTATTGGCAAAATTCAGGTCCCTGAGGTTGTAGGACTAAGCTCCTGTTTCCTTGCTGGCTGTCAGCTGGGGCCTTCTTAGATCTTTAGTTTTTGCATGTGGACTGCTGATCATGAAGCCAGCAATGCATCAAGTATCGCTTGTGCTTCAAATTTGACTTCCTTTTCCTTTCCCACCTAGAGAAAACTCTGTTTGTAAAGGGGCTCATGTGATTAGATTAGGCCTTCCTGGGTATTTTTCTAGCATGTGGCCTACCTGGATAATATCCTTATCATTTGGGCACTGAATCTTGAGAGTTATTGTTAGAATTATTTCTACTTCTTATTACTCAACAGTTCCAATCCTAGGTATATAACCAAAAGAAATGCAAATGTATGTATTTTGTACACAGAATGCTGATAGAAGCACCATACATAGGAGCCAAAATCTGGAGAAATTATTCATCAACAATGGTATAAATTGTGGGATACTCCTATACTTGAATACAGAAATGAGGTGAACAAACTACAACAACTTACAACAACATGAATGAATCTCATAAACATAATGTGGAGTAAACAGATAACTGTGTTTAATGCGAGCAAAAAGAGAGGTACCTAGCCCAGCCCCGAAAATCATAGAAATCTTCCTAAGGAAGATACAGACTACTGCAAAGAATTAGAATAAGTGATGGGGGAAGAAAAGGGAATACAAGAGTATTTTGAATTGTAACAACAAAATAAACAGAAGTAACACATCTGTAAAAATCATAAGCAGATGAATTTTATGAATAGGTAGCAAAATGGTAAGGCAGAAGATACGCCAGGAGAATTTGGCAGGGCTCAGAACACAGAGAATTTTGCACGTCTTGCAAGAAGATTGACCTTAATCCTGTAGGTGATTGGGGTATCCTAGCAAAAGGAAAGAGATAGACATATTTACATTTGGAATCACTGCTACTATAAAGTGGAAGAGGAAATTAGAAGAGGAAAATATGGAGGAAACTGCACTAGGTAGGAGGTTATTATTCAAGGAGCACAGGTGAAACATGATGCCTGAGTTAGCTGGAGTAAACAGGAGAGGGGGCAGGATAAGAAAAACAGAGGCCTTCCACACATCCACAACCATCTGATCTTTGACAAACCCGACAAACACAAGCAGTGGGGAAAGGAGCCCCTGTTTAATAAATGGTGTTGGGAAAACTGGCTAGCCATGTGCAGAAAGAAGAAATTGGACCCCTTCCTGACACCTTACACTAAAATTAACTCCAGATGGATTAATGACTTAAGACCTAACACCATAAAAACCCTAGAAGAAAACCTAGGCAAAACCATTCAGGAGATAGGCATAGGCAAGGACTTCATGACCAAAACACCAAAAGCATTGACAACAAAAGCCAAAATAGACAAATGGGACATAACCAAACTCCACAGCTTCTGCACAGCAAAAGAAACAGTCATTAGAGTGAATCGGCAACCAACAGAATGGGAAAAAATTTTTGCAAACTACCCATCTGACAAAGGGCTGATATCCAGAATTTACAAAGAACTAGAACAGATTTACAAGAAAAAAACAAGCCCATTCAAAAGTGGGCAAAGCACAGGAACAGACACTTTACAAAAGAAGACATACATAAAGCCAACAAACATATGAAAAAATGCTCATCATCACTGATCATTAGAGAAATGCAAATCAAAACTACATTGAGATACCACCTCACGCCAGTTAGAATGGCGACCATTAAAAAATCTGGAGACAACAGATACTGGAGAGGATGTGGAAAAATAGGAACACTGTTACACGGTTGGTGGGAGTGTAAATTAGTTCAACCATTGTGGAAGACAGTGTGGCGCTTCCTCAAGGACCTAGAAATAGAAATTCCATTTGACCCAGCAATCCCATTACTGTGTATATATTCAAAGGATTATAAATCATTTTACCATAAGGACACATGCACGTGAATGTTCATTGCAGCGTTGTTTACAATAGCAAAGACCTGGAACCAACCCAAATGCCCACTGATGATAGACTGGACAGGTAAAATGTGGCACATATACACCATGGAATACTATGCAGCCATCAAAAACAATGAGTTTGTGTCCTTTTTAGGGACATGGATGAAGCCAGAAACCATCATTCTCAGCAAACTGACACAAGAACAGAAAATTAAACACCGCATGTTCTCACTCATAGGTGGGTGTTGGACAATGAGAACACATGGACACAGGGAGGGGAGCATCACACACTGGGGTCTGTAGGGGGGAAATAGGGGAGGCACAGGGGGGTGGGGAGTTGGGGAGAGATAGCATGGGGAGAAATGCCAGACATAGGTGATGGGGAGGAAGGCAGCACATCACACTGCCATGTGTGTACCTATGCAACAATCCCACATATTCCTCACTTGTACCCCAAAACCTAAAATGCAATTTAAAAAATGAAAAAAAAAAAAGAAAGAAAAACAGAGGCCTTGTATCCACCTTGCTTCCAGAAATCTCTTCTTAAAGTCTGCATTCATGTTATTTACTAATAATACAGTTGTTTAATATGCCCATGTGTTCAAGAGAAGGCAGATTTACCAATTAAGCAGGGATCTATGATCTGTGTTAAAAGGCGACTTCTGTTGTGCAATGTCAAGTATTTTCCTGAACTGTGAGTCTATTAAACCTCTTTCCTTTATAAATTACCTACTCGCAAGAATGTCTTTGTTAGCAACATGAGAATAGACTAATACACGAATTTTATATTCTACCTACGTCCATTACAATTTATTATCATATGGGGCTACTACAATACATTGAGAGCTCTTTCTAAATGTCTTGCTAAAGTCTAAGTTCTCTATGTGAGCTACATTTTCATGAATTATTAATTTAATTTTGTTCATACAAAGTATACAATTGTTGCCCTTGGCTTAAAATATCCCTTGCTCTTAGTAGTCACTAGAAGTCACTATGACATCCTTTTCCTTCATGGCTTACAAGCCATTCATGTATCACCTCTGTAGCAAAATAACATTTTGAAGTATTGATAACTTTTATACCTGGAAATTCTTTATTTTATGCTGGGACATGTTTTCCATTGAAACTAGACCCTGAAGCTTGGGAATCAATTATCTTACAACAGGGTTTGTACAGTAGTTTTTGTAAAGGCAGGGAAATACATTTTTGCTTCAAGTTTCAAAATACCTGGTTGAAGTTCATTTATGAAGTGACCATTAGAATGGTTTGAGGACTTGAGGATGACATGACCACTCCCAAGTGGAAGCAATGAGGCAGAAACCCTGAAAGCCCCTACCTCTGAACCTATAGCCATGGAAAGCTACATAGAGACCCAAGATGGCATATATTTTTGGATAGAACTGAGAAAGTAGGAGGTGGATGTTTTTTTCCTTGAGACATGGAAAATGCAGAGAAGCCTGGTGGGATTGAGACATTTCAAAGGTAAATCTTTTTTTTTTTTCTTTTTTCACAAAAGATTTTATTTTTCCTTTGCTTATGAAGCTTAGTTTGGCTGTCAAAGGTAAATCTTTATGATAGAGAACAAGATGACTACTTATTGATGCCCTAGTTCTATAATAATACCCTGAACTTAGATGTAAATTTAAAGGAAAAAAATAGACAGAAAACTCTTTATCAATGAAAACAAATTCTGACTTAACAAGCATAGTAATTAAAATTATGTCACTTATTAAAATTTATGCATATTTTACATAAAGTCCCAATTTTATTAATCTGTGTCTTGTGAAATTTGTACCAATTTTTATGCATTCTGGAACCATGCCCAAAATTGTTACTCAAACAATTGGTAATATATATTTTCTACCACTTCTTGAAGTCAAACTGTGTGATGCATGTCCAGTATTCTAACACTTCTTCTATTTGCTAAAACGTTTTACATTTACCAACAATAACTTAAAGATACCAATTAAAATTTCTACAGGAGATTTAAACTTATTTGTAGCAGATAAAGTTCTTTTCTACATGTTTAAAAAGGTTTATTATGAGAATAATTGAAAGAATATTGAAAGAATTGTATAGTAAACATATGTATTCACTACTTCAACCATTAACATTTTATTGTATTTGCTTTATGATCTATTTGTCCCCATTCATCTATCAACTTATCTTATTATGGATATTTTATAAAATAAGTTGTATACATTAATATACTTCTCAAATACTTTAGCATCATATAATTAACTCTAGTAAAATTTGGTTTTAGTTCCTTTTGTTTTATTGCAGTGAAATCTACGTACAATAAAACATGCCTATTTTAAGTTTAGTATTAGATAAGTTTTGAAAAATGTTTACACTCCTTTAGTATGCAGTAGATTTCACAATCCCAGAAAGCTCATTTATCTTCCTTCCCAGTGAATTCTCACCAGCACCTCTCAGAAGCAACCAATGTTTTGATTTTTTTCACCATAAAATAATTTTGCCTATTTTAGATGGATGCACAGCATACTTTTTGTGTCAGGTTTCTTTTACTTAGGATGCTCTGAGATGGCTCTGGACCTATAGCCATGAAAAGCTACATAGACACCCAAGATGCCATGTATTTTTGGATAGAGCTGAGAAAGTAGGAGGTGGATGTTTTTCCTTGGGACATGGAAAATGGATATAAGCCTCATTGAATTGAGACATTTCAAAGGTAAATCTTTTTGATAGAGAACAAGATGACTATGTGTAATCTACTTCTTAATATTCATATAGTTCCATTACATTAATATACCATGTATTTATCCATTTTGTATTGACAAACATATGAGCTGTTTTAGTTTTTAGCTATTACAGATGAAGCTGCTACAAATACTTTTTGTAAGTCTTTTTGTACATATCTGTTTTAATTCCTTTTTGGTAAATTTCTAGAAAAATTACTTAATTATAGGAGCAATGTGAGTTTAGTTTTATAATAAACTGATAGACCATTTCTGAAGTGACATCTCACTATGATTTCTCCAAGCCTTTAAACATTGCTGTTCCTTGTGCTTGTGCCGACCCACTGAATTAAATCCCATTGCCTTCATTAGAGAAGTTGAAGAAAAATGGGCAATAAATTTTCCAGCCTAACATTTATAGATAATTGTTCCTCTTTCTCTAAGCATAACATTAAAAAGAAACTCCCTTCATAATCATTCTTTATATTTTATTTAAATTTGATCTTAGTTTTGTATTCTTCCAAAGGACATTTTATTTCATTTATATTCAAGAAGCATTTAACTAAGTATCAAACAAGGTCTAGAAAATCCCAAACATGATGGCTAAATAGAAAAATAAGTCATAATCCCTGTTCTAAGTGGTCTTAACAAGAGACAGATATGTAAACAGTTATGTGTGTTATAGGTGCTATTTTGTTGTTAATATATGAATATATGTACAAGGAGGACAAGGGAAAGGAAGGGTCTTGCCAGGATAAAATCAAAATTTCTACCAGGTCACTCATCTCTGGAGTCTTTAGGGGATAATTCATTTCATTACCCTATCCAGCTTCTACAGGCCACCTATATTTCATGGTTTATGGTCTCTTCCTCCATCTTCAAAGCCAGCAGGGAAGCATCTTCAAATGTGTCTTTGATGCTGCTCTTCTGCCTCTTTCTTCCACATTTAAGGAAATAATGAAATGTCATATTTTTCTTCAGTGAACATTGGCATTCTGACAAGACAAGAAAATGAAAGACCTGAGAAATAAGTGGGTGGTCAAGTGTAAGACAGAAACCCAAGACCTTTCTTATGACTGAGGATTTCTCATGCCCTGGGAACAAGTCATTTTCCCAAAGGAAGCTTTAAAGTAGATGGCAGGGCAGAAAATATTCCCAAAAACAAAATTTTTGAGAGAAAGTGATTACATTGGGTTCACTGGATAATCCGGCATAATCATTACTTCTAGATTACTTCCATTGGCAATTTCTTCTTGCCATGTTACAACACATTCATATGTTTTTGCTATCAGATCACAAACTTCTCTGGGAAGCAATTATTATGCCTATCACATTGGTGCTAATTCTTGATTGTTTGCTTTTACCCAACAATTGTGCTTGTTGAAATCCCTGGGCACCTTCTTCATTGTTAGTTCTCTGTTCCTTTCACAATGTATGCTCACCATAGTCACTTTCTTCTCCATTTTCTTGGGAATATTCTCTCTCCTCTGCATATCCTTTAAACCTCCCTGTGGGCAAGTGATTTCTTCCCAGGGATTCAGAGATCCTCAGTTCTAACAAGGGTCTTGGGCCTCTGTCTTGCATTTGATTACCCATTTATTTCTCAGGTCAGCTGTTCTTTGCCATTTTTCTATTTCTTTGTCAAGATTTTAGAAGTTCTTGGTAACCTTCTTGATCTTAATGATTCTTTTTTGGTAGGTGTCAATCATAAGTTTAGGAAGAAGTGGTATCTAACAGAAGTTTTAATTAACTGACAATCTGCTTACTGTCACATTCTATTTTTTTTTCCTTGGTAAAGTATGTGTGTGTGTGTGTGTGTGTGTGTGTGTGTGTGTGTGTGTGTTTGTATATGTCAGGGTAATAGTATCTGTAATAAATAACTTAAAATTTTAGTGTTTCAATACATACTAATTAATGTATCATTAGCAAAGAATCCAATAGTATTGTTCCCTGCTGGCAAGTAATCCTTCTCCACTTGGTAATACACTTTGCTTTCACTTTGGAGGTCTGTTTGTTCATAAAGCTTTGGAGTCCTCTGTAGATAGCAACAGACGGAGAAAGCATGGGACATCACGGATGGGAGTGTTTCATGAACCTGACCTAGGTATGACAGGTGTCATTTCTAGTCAGATTCTATAGGTGTGAACTGGTCCTATGGCCACAGATAGAAGACTGGGAAATGCAGCCCACAGATGGACAACTACTTCAAAGTGATAACTCTACAGCGCGAAAGGGAGAGTATGAACGTCTGTGGGCCTCCAGCCATCTCAACCATAACCATAGCATATTTTTAACTGGCTGGCTCTGCTTGCACTCCACGTCTTTGTCACCATCAAGATCTTTCCAAGTCCTCTCTGATTCTTCTTTATAAATTGTTCATTTACCTCAACTAAATGGAAGAGACTCATGTAAATGAGATGCCTTCAGGCATGGGATTACATTAATCCCTCCTCCATGACACATTCTTTAGCACATCATAGAATTTGATGCTGGTTTTCATTCTTATTACTTTTCTCAGTACTGTCTCACAGAATTTCAGGCTCTTATTTTGTTTACATTCAGAAGACTGCGGTCCTGTTCTGCAAGGAGACTTTCAGCATATTTTCTAGTTTCAGCAAAGCTGCCCTCCTTTCTCTTTTTTCCCTGTCATGCTTTCAACTTAACACAAGTTTCAATATTCTTTAGACTCTTCAAACTCTCATGTTTCTTATATTTTGTATTACTTGGTATTGCATATCTAATATCAGTTCACGCACTCTGACAAGTCAGATTACAGCAGGAGCATTTCCTTAAGATGTGCTATTATCAGAAGTTTGCATCCACTCAAAAATCATATGGTGAAACCTAATTGCTGACTTGATGATATCAGGAGTTAGGACTTTGGGTGTTGATTAGGTCATGACACAGTAGAGTCCCAATAACTAGAATTAGTCCCCCTATAAGAGGCCCCAGGGACCTGCCTTGCTTCTCTACCATGTGAAAGCACAGAGAGAAAGCACCATCTATAAACTAGAAAGTGGGCCCTCATCAGACATCTTGGAGTTCCTAGTCTAAAGAACTATGAAAGATAAAGTTTTCTTGTTTTATGTTACCCGTTATATTGTATTTTGTTATTGCATCCCAAACAGCCTAAGATAAGACCTTCCTTCCTCCTCCATACAGAGTGGCCAGTATAAATAAATATATCAAAGTTTGATGATTGCCTCTGGCTGCAAGACTTTGGAACATATCCCTGGGCTTTTGTGTAATGAAGTTTGATTTCTCAACTGTTTCCCACATGATAGTTCTTTGGTCAATGGCATGCTGCATGTGATTCTTAAATTGCACGTGGGTGGTCTGTCCCAAAGTTGGTCATTCCCTGGATTAAGGCAAAGGAAATGAGAAAACGACACTTACAAAATAGTCTATAGGCTTTCAATTTCTAGAGTGGGGAACACAAAGTAGAGTTGGGTTTTATATTGTCTCCTTGACTGGAGATCAGTAAAATTTTTTCTTTACCAGGGTTATAAATCGTATTTTAGATTTTTCTATAAAACTAATCAAAGATATGGATCATGACTACAAAATCTCAACTTCGCTCCCATCAAATACT
This sequence comes from Cebus imitator, assembly GCF_001604975.1. NCBI lineage: Eukaryota > Metazoa > Chordata > Mammalia > Primates > Cebidae > Cebus > Cebus imitator. The sequence goes on along the minus strand of NW_016107659.1, from coordinate 1,936,516 downwards.
TACAAGGACATTTGTACAAAATTCTGTGTATAAATTCAGGGGAGCTTGCAATGTTTCAAAGCACATGAAACCCTATTTTAGACTTATCTCAAGAAAGTGTATCATAGTGATCAAGACCATGGCTTCTGATGTAAGGATAAGCACCACATTACATGATATGTCATCTTTAGTACTTTCTTAACCTTAGTTTCCTCAGTTTCACTTTTTAAAAAATGAGGATAAAAATACTATGCTCTGTCTTACAGGGTTGTTATAAAGGTTAAATTAAGTTTCTAAAACATTGAAAACAATGCTTGCTACATGGTGAATAGTGTATAATTACTTATTAGTTAAATAAACTTACAGTAAATTAATTTATCACATATTTTTCTTATTGAATTCTGGGGCTCAAATATGACAGATCATCACTATTAGCCCTCTTCACCCAATTTTCTGATTATTGAAGCCTAATGTTCAGAAGGCTTGGATTCTGCTAGCCAATGTGATAACTGGATCACAGTATTAGCCAATATAATAATTCAAATAGATTAGAGAATCTAATCTAATAATTTTAAGTATATAACACTTAAAAAAGAAAATTCTATATTAGCCGATATAATAATCTCATTATCCCTCAGCCAATACACACACTCACACAATCTATCCAACACACATTCACACTATATGTATTGGCCAATAGATTAGATTCTCTAATCTATTTGAGTTATTTTATTAGCCAATATAGACTTTCCTTTTTGAAGTGTTATATACTTATACTTGTATCAATATTGTGAAGAATCAATGTGTGAGTGAAGAAGAAAACAAAATATAATATCATTAAGTTGGACAATATTAGAGGAATTCTATCATTATTAGAACAAATGAACAAACAAATGAAGAGAAATTTTACTTTAGCTATATATCAATGCTTTTGCAAGAAATGAATAAAGGGTGTGATGGCCTGGAATGTTAGAGATAAAGGATAATAAAAGAATTAAATAAAATAAAGAAAAAGAAATTGTGCTATATTTTATTTTCCCCTAATGTAAGTCTTTTCTTTCTCTTTAGTGGCATTTATTCTCTCCCAACTTTTAGTAATAGACATATGAAACACCATGCCTGTGAACCCATGCCCACAAACAGGCCGTATGTGAAACCATGTTTGATTTTCTTAATTTTCAACATTTTTGTCCTCCACCTTTTTGTTTATTAGTTCCTCATTTAGTTCTTCATTTAAGCTTTAGCACCAACTAAACCACTTAAACACTAAAATTTGAAAAGTTCATTTTCCCCCGCAAGGAGAAGTTTTGTGTGTTTGCATGTGGTGGGGTGGGAGTGGGAGTGTATTGGATAAGGGATGCCTTCAAACAAAATGTATAATCAAGAGGAATGAGAACACTTTTCTCCACTCAAATGCTGTGAACTAGTTGTTATTAACACTAAAGCAATGAGTTTTAGAACTTCCTGAGTTAAAATAGAATACAAAATAACTGTACCAAAAACATTAGTGCTTCTGTACAATAACATGCCAGCTAAGAGCCAAATCAAAAATACAACAACAAAAACAAATCAACCTAGGAATATATCTAACTGAGGAGATGAAAGATCTCTCCAAAACCTATGAAACACTGCTAAAAAAATTATAGATGACACAAATAAATGGAAAAACATTCCATGCTCATGGATTGCTTGAAGAATCAATATCATTAAAATGTCCCTTCTGCCCAAAGCAATCCTCAGATTTAATGCTATTCCTACAAAACTACCATCATTTTTTGTAGAATTAGAAAAACTATTCTAAAATTCATGTGGAAACAAAAAAAGCCTGAGTAGCCAAAGCAATTCTAAGCAAAAAGAACAATGCCAGAGGCATCACACTACCTGACTTCAACCTATATTGTAAAGCTACAGTAACCAAAACAGCACAATACCGATACAAAAACAGACACATAAGCCAATGGAATAAAACGTGTCTCGCACAGCTATAGAGACACACCCTGGCTGGCGGCAGGGAGAAGACAGTCCAGAATGTGGCAAAATACTTGAACATTTTACAAACATTTGTTCCGTGACTCTGAAATAAAGCTGCACATCTACAGCCATCTGATCTTCAACAAAATTGACAATGGGGGAATAACTCCTTATTTAATAAACAGTGCTGGGATAGTTGGTTAGCCATAAGCAGAAAAATGAAACTGGACCCCTACTCAAGATGGAGTAAAGATTTCAATGTAACACTTAAAACTCAAAGAGTCCTAGAGGAAAACCTAGGAAACACATTTCTGGACATCAGCCTTGGGAAACAATTTATGACTAAGTTCTCAAAAACAATCACAACAAAAACAAAAATTAACAAGTCAGACCTAATTAAACTAAGGAGCTTCTACATAGCAGAAGCGAATACACAGAGTAAACAGACAACCTAAAGAATGGAAAAAAAATATTTACAAAATATGCATCCAACAAAGGCCTAATATCCAGAATCCATATGGAACTTGAACAGATTTGCAAGCAAAAAACAAGAAACCCCATTAAAAAATGGGCAAAAGTCATGAACAGACACTTCTCAAAAGAAGACATACAGCCAACAAACATGTGAAAAAAAATGCTCCACATCACTAATTATCAGAGATATGCAAAGCAAAACCAAAATGAGATACCATTTCATATCTATCAGAATGGCCATTATTAAAAAGTCAAAAAATAACAAATGCTGGTGAGGCTACTGAGAAAATGGAATACTTATTACACTGTTGATGGGAATGTCAATTAGTTCAGCAAATGTGGAAAGCATTTTGGAGATTTCTCAAAGAACTTAGAACTACCATTTGACTCAGCAATCCCATTACTTGGTATATATCCAAAAGAAAACAAATCATTGTACCAAATAGACACATATAATCACATATTCACCACAGCACTATTCACAATAGCAAAGACATAGAATCAACCTAGTACCCAACAACAGTAGATAGGATAAAGAAAATATTATACACACACACACACACACACACACACATATACACATGTATGTATCTATGTGTATATATACACCATGGAATACTATGCAATCATAAAAAAGAATAAAATCAAGTCCTTTGCAGCAGGATGGATGGAGCTGGAGGCCATTCTCCTAAGCAAATTAATGCAGGAACAGGAAACCAAATACAACATATTCTCACTTATATGTGGGAGCTAAACATTGGGTACTCAGTTACATAAAGATAGAAACAATAGAAACTGGAGGCTACTAGATGGGGGAAGGAGGGAGGAAAGGGGGGAGGAAAGGAGGAGGGAGGGAGGGAAGGAGGGAGAGAGTAAGGCAAGGGTTGAAAAACTATTGTGTACTATGCTCAGTACCTGCATGACAGGATCATTCATACTCCAAACCTCAGCATCATGAAATAGTATACCCAGTTAACAAACCTGTACATGTACCTCTTGAATCTAAAAGAAAAGTTGAAAAAAAGATGCTCATTATTACTAATCTTCAGAAAGAGGTAACTTAAAACCACCCTGAGAAACCATGTCACACCAGTCAAAATGGCAATTACTAAAAAGTAAAAAAATAACAGTTGTTAGTGAGACTACTATGAAAATGAAATGCTTATACACTGTTAGTGGGAATGCAAATTAGTTCAACCACTGTGGAAATCAGTTTGGAGATTTATCACATAACTAAAAATAGAATTACCATCCAGCCCAGCAATTCCATCAGTGTGTATCTCCTCAAAGGAAAATAAATCATTTCACGAAAATAATGCCTATATTCATATGTTTATTGCAGCACCATTAACAATAACGAAGACGCAGAATCAACTCAGGTGCATCTAATCTATTAATGGTAGATTAGATAAAGAAAATGTGGTACATACACACCATGGAATACTATGTGGCCATAACAAAGAATAAAATTATGTCTTTTGCAGCAATATGGATGGAGCTGTAGGCCATTATCCTAAGTGAATTAATGCAGGAACATAAAACCAAATACCACCTGTTCTCATAGTAGGAGCTAAACACTGGGTACATAAAGCACAAAGATGAGAACAATAGACACTGTAGTGTCTAAAAGTGGGGAGGTGGGGAGGAGTAAGGATTGAAAAACTACCTATCAGGTACTATGTTCACTATTTGAGTAACAGAATAATTAGTAGTCCAATGAATTGGGCTCAGCATCATACAATATAATCATGTAACATAACTACAAATATACTTTGTGAATCTAAATTAAAACACGGACACACACGCACACACACACACACACACACACACAGACACACACACACATAGACACACACTAAATAGAGATCAAAAGAGAATCTACTTATGCTGAGTAACTTGGTCCTTCTCCCATTGTAAGAAGTGAAGCACTCGCTGGAGCTTAGAGCATTTCTCCCCCTGGGTGTACCACTGCACATGGAGGAGGGTTTAATATCCCCCTTCATCCTTGTATTTATTTTCTGATCATTCTCCCTCCTTGCTCATCATATCCTTAGGAAACAAAATAATAAAAATAATTTCAATTTCATATATGCCACACTCCATCACCTCCTAAATTTTCAACTTATTTTGTCAAATTTTTCAACCCCTTTATATGAGCCAATTCATTGATACCATCATCATTTCAATATCTTTGATATGTTCCTGCTCTTCATAAATTCAATGGCCAATCATTATGAACAATCCTTGCACATACTTTTGAATTCCTTGGTACTCTTTCCTTTTGCCTTACACAGTTGGCAAAGCCATAGTCCTGGTTAAAACCAACTCTCTGTTCTCTCTGTACCAGCCCAGGTGCAGCTGAATCTTGTGGAGAAAAATACATAGCCATGCTGAATTTGTTTCATTTCATATTCAAAAGTATAAACCTCATAGCAGATCCTTAACACCCTCAGACAATCCTTTTAGTGTTCCTTAATCCATTGAGTCTCTTATTCTCTTAAATGACTATTTGATATCTTGTCATTTCTCTGGAAACTCCCAAGACCTCATTCCTATTCTCGCTCTCAGCTGATGACCTTAGTTCCTGTTTACCTGAGAAAATTGGAGCAATCAGATAAATCACATTTACCCTCTCATTCCCATCTGTACCCAGAACCGCAGATCTCCCATCAGCAAACTACCCATAATGCTATCTAAAGCCACTTCTTACGGTCTCCATTTCTGCCACAATTATCTGAGCCACTATCATCATCTGCATTCCAGCCTAACATACCTTATCTCCCACTTTCACCCTCACATTCCACCCTTGCCTAGTCTCCTTACAAATTGGTGAGACATCCAGTGAATGTGCATGTCAGATCAAGTAACAGTCCTGCTAAAATCTTTTCACTGGATCTCTGTGTTACTTATACTAAAAGTCAACAACATTATAATGTGCTATAAGCTACCATATGGTATTAACTCCTATTGTTACCCTATTCTTATTTGCTCACTCCTCATTGCAGCTCTATTCACAGTAGCAAAGACATGGAATCAACCTAAATGCCCATCAGTAGTAAATTGAATAAAGAAAATATGGTACATATATGTGATGGAATATTATACAGCCATAAAAAGAACAAAATTATGTTCTTTGTAGCAACATGGATGGAGCTGGAGGCCATTATATTAAGCAAATTAATGTAGGAACAGAAAACCAAATACCATATATTCTCACTTATAAGTGGAAGCTAAACCATGAGAACACATGGACACAAACAGAAGAATAACAGACACTGGGGCCTGCTGGAGGGTGGAGGGTGGGAGGAGGAAGAGGATCAGAAAAAAATACCAATCAGGTACTACACTTATTACTTGGGTGAAAAAATAATCCGCACACCAAACCCTCATGATATATAGTTTACCTATATAACAAACTTGTACAGGTAACCTTGAAACTAAAATACAAATTAAAAAAAAAAAAAGATAAAATGTATTCAATGAGTAAAAGAATTGACTTACACTTTAACTTAGAAATTTGTGACTTGTAAATTTCATTATAATGGTTGAAGTTTAAGACTTTAGCCTGAAGTTCTAGTCAGATAGAAGTTGAATTTTATAAGGAACTGAATTCATAAGTCTACTACTTGACCCAAGTTTCAACCACGAAATCCTTAGCCATGCACAAGGCTTAAGTGGAGCCTAAACATTCTTCTCTCTGCTGTAAGCAAAGGAACTGGCTTAGCCCTGTGTGTTGGCAGTAAAACAAGGTAAAGAACACACTGATTTTAAATAATGATTATTTATTAGGTCTCAAATCTCCCTGGGACATCTCTTGAGTGCAATTTAAAATTATGGACGCTCATGAGGTCCAATGCCCCTGAATCAGAGGGACCCAAGCATAATTATTACTGAGCAGCTCCATTAGCAGATTCTAAGAGGGGAGAACCCTCGCTTCATCCTGGGCCTTGGTTGGAATTCTGGCTCCGTCCCATGCCTGAGAGAAGGCCAGCACAGGAATCAGGACAGTGATGAAGCTCCCTGCTGATGGTCTCACCCTCTCCACGGGTGTTTTCCCAAGGAAGTGGGAGTCAAGTGTAGGACAGAAAGTTAAAAGGGAGAGACAAGATGAAATAGGAGTGGAGAAAAGTGAAGAAATGACAAACACACATTAACACCACAAATGCAAATTAAAATTTTTCAGAAATAACCAGCACCCCTCTTCCAGCCCCTCCACATATCACGGTCCTGCTGAGGCTGTTATTTCAACCTAATGGAAAACTGGTAACCTTATGAATATACATATCTATTTGCCAAGTATTTGTTTATAAAAGACTCGCTGACCCTTTTGAAGGTGTTCTTTATTCTCTGGCTGATCCTAGGAAGTTTACCAAGATTTGGAATGAAGAGTCAAAAAGAATTTAAAAATAAGTAAGAGGTGACTAAAACAAGGTGAGGTTTTACGGGTATGAAATTGTAGAGTCAAAGTCAAATATTCAAATCTTTTTTCAAGTTTGGGGTATTTGGGAAAAAATCAAATTTATTTAAAAGTATTTTTTTCTGAATTGATGTACCTTTTTTTTTGTTGAGGCAGGTGTTACCTGTATTTGTTTTTGTGTCAAACCAGATTGTTTTCCTTTTTTTAATTGGATATTGAATATTAACCCTCTAGTTACAGATTATGCCACTGACATTATAAAAAGAATTTTATAGCTTCAATTTTTTAAGATTTACTAGCAAAGAAAAGCAAAATAAAAACATCTAAAAGCTTGTGAAGTCTAAGTAATTCTAAGATATAATAATATGTGTAAATTCATTGGAAAATTTAGCTAAGGTAAGTTCAAATTATTCTTAAATGTTTATTTTCTTTTATTTTCCCTCAAATTTAGATTTTTAAAAATAGTCTTATGTTAGAGACTTGCAAATTCAAAATTATTTTAGGTTTGTACTCCATAAAGTAGCCCAAAGAGCCATTAGTAATATTAATAGTGAAAATCTAGGATTAAACTAAAATTAAGGGCAAAACAAATATAATATGAAAAAATAAAAATATTATCTGACAAAGTGTTCATAAAGGTAATAGTGCTATTGAAATAATGTTCAGAATAAAATGTAATACAGGAAAAATCCTTAGATCTTAAAATTCTATCTGCTTTGTAGAACAAAAAAAAAAATCTGAGACGAAAATGGGAAAAATCAAAACACCTCTTTATTAGCTCTTTTTTTCCTTAATTATTTTGTTTTTTGAAGTCTTTCTTGTCATCTATAAAACAATATTAAGTAGAAAATCTTTGGGATTCTTTCTCCATTTGACATTCTATTTAAAAGTTTAAGGAAGGAACTGAAAAAGAGGAAAGGAAGAAGTTATGTTCCATAAGGGTGTCTCCTTTGGAAGAAAATGCCGCTCAGATAGTTTCAAGAGTTTCATCACAATGCATTTGTTTCAGAACTTCAAGTCCAGATGCTTAGTATATGAAACCCCATTGTGATACTCCTTCTCTTTTTAAGTCAGTATTAATATCTAACATTTTGTTCTCCTCAAAGAGAGAAAAAGGAAACTGACAAAGAAACATCAAAGTGTACATTATTGCCAGGCACTTTCTTGGTCAAACTTTAGTCGGGTTCCTTTGAGCCCACTTCTCTATGAGGCCTCTTCCTTTGCCTGCTGAGCCTAGTTTTTGCAAATAATCCCACAAAGGGGAAAATGGAGAATTCCCCCGTCTTTGATATCCAATCAAACGCCTCTTCCTACACTGTTGATATTTAATAATGTCCCTTTTCCCTCTCACCCTTCACACCTACCGAGTTCCTCTTAGTGATTTTCTATTTTTCTCTTACTCTGCCCCAGGATATTCTTCACCTTTTCTAGAAAAGCAGAGGCAGCCTGAGTCTGTGTCTTCCCATGCACAGAGGGCATGAAGTAGAGGGGTCTGGAACAGGAATTCTGGATGCAAAAATGTCAAGAATCAAGTTCTACCAGCAGTGCTTATTTGCTGTATGAGTTTGACCAACCTCCATTTCTTTACCTATGAAATAATAATAGCATCTGGGACAGACCAAACAAACCATGCTCAATTCACAAAGCCATGTTAGAACCTGAACTATTGAGTTTAGACTGGTTTCTAAAGCTGCTCTTACATCCTGACCCATTGAGTTTGGTACTGTCTCTAAAGCAGTAGTTGTCTCAGCACAGGTCTGCTCATTTCTAAAGACGTGATTATAGAAGATGGCGATGAGGGATGCTTTAGATACTTTGGGCACTGGACATCCAGAGTCCTGACTATCAGTTTTCAGTCAAAAAGGGTTCACTGAAAGTCTGCTATGTACTCAGCAGTACGCTAAGCTGAGCATGCTAAGGATATACACATATATCCTATTAGTTCTGTCCCTCTAAGAGTACCCTAATTAGTACAGTAAGAAATGGGAGAGATGTAAAATTCAAATATGGCTTCCAAATTGGGAGACTAGAAAAACAGTGCTTAGCGTAAATGTTGCCAGTGTTTTCATATGATATAAGGACCAAGCTGAAGACCTGTCTTTGACACCAATCAGGCATATGATCCCTCAAGTAATGTAATCTATTTGATTAATTAAATCAATTTTTTCATCTTTGAAGTAAGTGGTTTAGTTGTTCTCTGAAGACTTGAAAAATCTTTTTATAAATCCCATTTTAGCTGTGTCAAGTTAGTGCACTGAACATTATAATACTGAGAAAGCATTAGAAAACACAGTGTTTCCAGCCTGTCAACATTTTTATTTTTTCTAATCTTTTGTTGTACACCATGGAACAACTTAAGACAGCATGAGTCACTGCTATACATGTTATGTAACTGTTTAACATTCTGTCTAACCAAGGAAGAAAATTAATTTTAATTTGAATATATGAACTGCTGTTTTCAAACTCATCTGGCTGTTTTCTTGGTCAATTTAGGAAAACTTTACAATACTGCTTTTTTTTTCCTACGAAAGAATGTAAAATATATGCAATGAGAATAAAAACAACATCAACAAAAACAACAGCAACTAACATCTCAGGTAAATTGGAAACAGTGTAAATGTATCACATTTTAATATTTAGAATCCACTTCTGAGAGATCAGTATTAATTTTACTGTTACAACTGATAAATTTGAGATTTAGAAAAATTATAGTTTTCCTAGTCATAAAGTACTTAGTAGTGAAGCTAAGACTATATGTTGAGCCTTTCTGATCCCCAAATCTGTTTTCTTAACTCTTATATTGTGAGGAAATTACAACAGAGTATGAGTTCTTCCAAAAGACTATTAGGATTTCTTCATGGATTGAATGAAACTCAAGACATAGGAACATGACAAGGCTGTTAAAGATTGAATTCACATCCATTTACCTGCCACCTTGCTGTGTTGGTGAAAAATAATGCTTTGGAACTGCATTTCAGAGTGAAAAGTAAGAAAGTGAATCATAACTCCCAACTCTCTACTCCTTCCTTTTCAGCAAAACGGAACAGGCAAAAAGAAATTTGCTCTTTACTCGTCTCTACCACAGAGCAATTCAGTACTTCTTGCATCTTCTTCTCCAGGAGTCAGAATATGAGGCATAGAGATATGATTCATTATCACATATTTGAAATCTCAAAACACCACTATGACAATCATATGGTCAGAGTTTACAGAAAAGATTAGTGAAAAGAAAATTCTCTAGGTAAAATGCAGTTGGAACTTAGTAATCAGAAAATATTTTTATTCACACATCATAAAAGATTTAAAGACTTGCCTTAGCTTTGGTATCATTTTGAGCCAGTGCTATGAAGCAGGAGGAAAAATCAATAACTTCCTCCTTAATAACTTCTGTGTTATAATAGATTCTTCACACTTGTGTATTGAGTGTCTTTTCTTTAACTTGTAGAGTGTTGATGAAGTAGCATTATCTGTAAAGGGTATGTTAAAGCTCTCACATTCAAGTGAAGGAAAAAATATAAACAGAAGCTGAGACAGAATATTTGTTCAAAATTAAATGGAAAAACATCATGTCACTAAAGAAAGAAAGGTCAGGACTGAAAACTTCTTCCTCCTGTCAGCCATAACTTACGATATTCTTTCTCTTTATTTTACATCTTCTAAAATACTTGCACATTGTAGTCATGTTTAAAATATGTTTCTTAAACATATATAATAAGCAGATGATAGAAATTTCACCACAGGGTTTTTCAGTGGCTTGTGGCTGAGAATGCAAAACTTAAGAATTTGTCAGTTCATTCATTTGTTGAATAATTTGCTAAGAGTGTGGTATTGTACCTAATTGGGTGCTAGAGCAGGGTATATGAAAGTGGTGCACAAACCTGGATTGTAAAGTTCACAGTCTAATAGCTGAGAAACACATGAAACAAGAAAGCATGCAGAATATTAATAGTAAACTATAGTAAGTGCTTGAAGGACAGAAAACAAGGGATGATCCAAGAGACTAACAGTGTAGAGGGAGGATTGGGGCAGGTATAGGAAGCTGTCAGGGAAGACCTCCTTGAAGAAGGGATATATGAAGTCAGTTAGTTCAGCAAGAGAGGGAGCTATAGTGCTCCAGGCAGGGGGAGTAAACTGAGCAAAAAGTACTGAGGAGGGAAAGAGCTGGAAGAATATATGAAGATAGTGAAAGTAAGCATAAAGATATATAAATAAGAACATGGATTAAATATGTGACAGTATATTCATGTGATTAAATTTTATTCTCATTATTGTTTGATGGGAAAAAGTCTAAGAAACTGTGAAAAAATTCAAGATGTATGTCTACGTGAAGAAAGTAAGTTTGTAATACATGATCCATGTTTTGTAAACAGTTTTTGAAATGTGATTATTCATCAAAATGTTAACAATTACAGTTGGCTTATTTTCACCCTTTTCTCTAATTTCTAAATTTTCTACACTATTGAATATATGTCTACTTCTTTAAATAAAAAAAACACAAAAATGTAACTTTAAAAGAACTTCACTATAGTTCCTTAAAATTAACTTAGACACAATGATGAACAATATTTATACATCATGGTAGATATATTATTAAAATGTAGAAGTAGATTATGGCATAAATCTTTTACAATGTAACCAGAATATTAATTGGGAACTTTCTTAGTTTTTTAGCTATATTCAACTCCTAATTTAATGTAGCATAGGGAAGCAAACAGTCTCCATGAGGTTTTAGAAAATAGCCAAGGGGAGCTGATGCCAGAAAAAGATGCCAAAAAGATCGTTGGCTGACATTTAAAACCTCAAAGCAAAGACACAAAAATCAAAGTCAGAAAAATCATGACTTGCGTAGGATAAGCTTTTATGTGTCTGGATAAAACTGTTTATATTTGTTAAGTTTTGGGGTTGTATTTTTTTCTTCTGTTTTGTTTTTGGTTTTGGTTTCTTTAGTTAAGGCAATGGAAGTTCCATGACCCACTGACCTTATGCCATTAAGTTAACCTTTGACTAAAAAATGATGGATTATTTACCTGTGGTTGACATACTCCCTCTAAGTATCAGGCTGTCTGAAATTTCTATCAGAAACCTCAAAAGTCTCTCATGATGATTCTTAGTATAAGCGGTGAAAATGTAACTTACAGGAGTTCTATTATGCCACTTTCCAAACAGTTAAACCAAAAGAATCCAGAGAACATTATATAATCTATTGACAGCCCGCCAAATAATTTTCAAGTGACATGCAACACATATTTATATTTAGTCTTTGTTGTTTGTTGTCTTACTAGGTAATTTTGATTGATATCAAAACAAATTAACAACTTTTCTAAAGAAATCCTGAAATGATTGCCAATGCATTTAATAATATAATGAAATTCTTAAAGATTAATCTAATTTGGAACAATTATATAAACTGAGATGAGAAGTAAAATGCATAGGTGAGAACTCATGTATTTTCATTGCAAATTATCAACTGCATATAACCAGAATTGGGGAGCATTGGCTTAACAGTTGGGCATAAAATCCAAGAATAAGTGACTAAAATCTCCTTGTTTGCCAACAACAAAATTCAGTTGCCAAAAAAGAGCTTGTGCCATTTTAATATGATACTGGATTATTTGTGTCTAAATCAATTAGTCTGTACTCATCAGATCATGATTAAGAGTATTGTTTTTCATTTTTCTATTACATTTTAAGAGTTCACACTACAAATAGCTACCATAATAAAAGATTTGTTTTCCACATTTAACATCATCAGGTTTTGCATCACTGCTAGAAGAAACAAATGAATTTACAATAAGTGTCCTCAACTATTGAAGAGCTACCATTTTTTCAAGCGAATTTAGTTTATCCATTGAAGCATCAGAAGGCAAAACAAGCACTAAAGAGGGTAATTATTCAAGTCTCTTTTTTTATACACTTTTGCCTTTTTGAAGGCTAAGACTATGTCTTATTCTCCTATTTCCAGTTCTTGGTCAAGTATCTATAATATTTAGTCAGCATTTGTAAGCATTTGTAAATATTGGTGGAATAAATAAATGGATGAAGAAAAAGTTTCCAAAAATAAAGCATTACTTTTAACACTAAAACTGTTTTACAATATAAAAATAGGGAGAACGTAGTCACTAGAATGACTTAGGCAAAATCTACTTTGCCATTTTTGGAAGCATCAGAGAATAAAATTGCTTTTGGAGTCACCTTGTATTTTGCATCTGTCCAGTCCCCTCTAACAACAAGCACATTTTCCCCTTAACATTTAAACTTGCTCGCATCTTTTCTACCTTAAAAAATCCACTTTCTGCTTCCATCCTATATCTTATCTCCTCTTTACAGCCAGTTGTCTACATGACTTACAGATTTATTTTTTTAGATCCAAGGACAGGTTATTAAGTTCCAAACTCATATACGTAACCGCTTATTAAACATCCACATTTGAATGACCCTTAGGAATATAAATCTAGTATGTCCAAACAAACCCCTTATTCTTATTCTATTCCAGTCCTAATTTTTCTTTCAGTGGATAATCCAACCAATATGCTTTTCTGAGCTAGGGCTAATTATCCTTCTTTACTTATCTACCAATACACCACTGCCTGAGTCTATCAGTTCTGTCAGCCGAATGTCATTAACATAACAAACATGTTTTCATAACAAATGTTTTTATATTTATTATGCCTTTTAAACATGCCTTCCAACAATTCCGAAGGCTAGACAACCATAATCTTTTACCTAAATGTTTGCTACAGTTTTCCATATATTTCCCTATTTTGAGGCAGAAAGATTATTTTCCACATGGCAGCCAAAGTGATTTTTCTGTAATACAAGAATAATCACATCACTCCCTTCCATCGAACTCTTCAGTGGCCACCAATTCCTTCCAGGTTCTAATACAAAATTCATCATGATTTGGAAACTATTTATATTCCTAGAATCATTTTTTATTAAGGTTCACCTATTACTCCTTATAAAAGCCCCAACTATTCTTCTCTATAAGTCTTAGAAAACACCATGCTCATTGTCCTGTCTAGACCTTTATATAAGAAATCTCTCTCTGCTTGAACTACTTTTCCTCTTCTCCTTCATATTGCTAACTCCTTAATTCAGAGGCCACTTCTTCCAGAAAGCTCTCCTTGTCCTGCCTCCTTAGTTACCTTTAGTTGTCACTTTAGGATATTCTTATAATAATTTGTCATTGATAAGATAGTGACTTTTTTAGTCTCCCTTACATTATAAGCACTGTCTTAATCAATATGATTATTGTCTTCCTACTGCTCCGCTGACAAGCCCAGCAACTGAAATACATAGCAGATATGTGGGGAAAAAAAAGAAAAGGGCAAAAAGTGACTATAAAGAAGAAATTCTTATTAAATAGAGATAAATAAAATTAAGATTTACACTCACAAAATAAATTTTAATAATTCAGGAGTAAGAGAAGAGCTTGGCAGGAGGACATTGAAGATTACTCAAAAGAGCTGAATTATTGAAAATAAATATCAGCACTTGAGAAATGATCAGAACAATAAGAAAAGGCCACTATAACCTGAGTAATACCTACTACGAAGGAGAAAGGTTTGCTGTTTCTACACTATTTAGGGTCGTTCAGTACATCACATATTGAAAGAAAATTCTGAAAAGCTAACGTCATTGGGAGACCACACAGGTTGGCAAAAAGTCTTAAAACCTTTCTTAACAGCAGTGGTTGAAAGAGAGCCATCAAGTTTAGCGAAGACAAATTAATGAAGGCAGTATGGCTGACCCCAAATATTTGACAGGCTTCTTTTTTTTGCTTTTTTTTTTTTTTTT
>NW_016107659.1:1915846-1921708 GCF_001604975.1 Cebus imitator | reverse complement strand
CGATATCTTGACCTCGTGATCCACCCGCCTCGGCCTCCCAAAGTGCTGGGATTACAGGCGTGAGCCACCGCGCCCGGCCTTGACAGGCTTTTATAAGTAAAAGGGATATTGGCCTCATATAGCTTTGAGGTATGAATGGTTGTAAATGGAAATTGGACATTTCTTATGATAAAAAGAAATTTCATATGACCTAGAGTTTTGCAAAGAGCTTCCACATCGTTAGATGTACAGGTATAGAAGAGAGTAATATTAAAGGTTCTATGGGTATAGAACGGGCTCCTGATAATGATCGCTGTTCAATTATAAAGGTTTGCCTGTAGGAAAGAGGTAAGCAAAGGAGGCAGTTAGCATCATGGACTATGTTCTGTAAAGGCAATATCAAGAATATAACATTAAAATGTCCCAGTCAGATCAGGGTTAGGACCAAAACCAGAGGATCACAGGACATGACAGCAATGTGCTGCTCAAAAAGGTGAGAACCCCATGCAGGTCAACCTAGATCCAGTAGACAGACTCATGCTGCTGTGGGACCATGAGTAAATGCTGGGACCCTGATTTGCACCCTGAGTCTTCAATTCCAAAGTGTCTGCTAGCTGTCATTTGACACTTCCGAACATTTACTGTCTTCCAAATATTAGACAGCGTAAATGATAAGCCTGAAAAAATACCAGAAGAGAATAACCTCCCTACCACATCTAGGTCTCGTAGTTACAAGGAGTGGGGCTAAACCAGACTCCCATGGTTTAAGTCAGTATAACTTATCTGCAGTTCTTTAAATGCTGTAGATGGAGGGATGCTGGCAAGAGGGGGCCTCTGAATTTGAGGAGGCTTCTGGATATGTGGGATGCCAGGATTGTGCTAACTTGTCCTCAGCCAAATCTGTTCTGGAGTCTTTGGTTTTAGACACTCCCCAGACCTCATGTAAGTCAGAGTAGTCGTCAAAATCATCATTTGCCCTTCCACGGGGATTTCCATGGGAAAAGCACTGTTCCATTAACCCCTTACAAACCTGATAATTACTCTATGGAAATAGTTTTGATACCAAATATTCCTGGAAAATATAGTCCTTCGAGAATTTCTTTCAGTGCTTTTATGCCATGGTATAAATAAATTTACTGACCTTATACCTGAGAGTAAATTTTGGTACATAAAGAGAAAAGGAATTCCACTAAGTGGGAAGGCACGTGAAAGAAAAGCGTGCAGATGACAGTTTCCCCTGGAAAAGGTGGTCTGGCACAGAGTGACTGGTATATGCCCTCTGCTTGGGACTTTCTTGGGTAGATTTTGACTTTATTTTTTAAAATTTATCCAGATTGTGTATAGATTATGAATCCTTTGATCTGTTCTAAATGCAAGGGCACACAGTGCTCTATTTTAGGTTCCAAGTTTGTGCTCTGTTGGAAACCACATTTAAGAGTTTGGAAATCTCAATGCTAAACCAAGCAGAAAGATTTCCCATTTTTATGAAACACCCACAAAAGTCAACATTCTTTTTTTTTGCATCCGTTCATCAAGTAACAAAATAATAAAAGCTACATCAGAGGGACTTGAAATAACTCAAGATATTTTACTCTGGCACCTAACACAATTTCAACATAATATGTCATAGTCTAATATAAAACCAACAAGATAAATATTTTTGAACATATATCTTATTCTCATAAATATAAAGAAAATGTAGAATATAATGTATAAGAAATTGACCCTACTGTGAAGAGCTAGGAATTTGGTAGATCAGAGAAGAAAACACACTGAAAAACATTATTATACTCAGGGCAGTATATATTAAGAAAAACACTTTTATTTATTTTTCTTCAGGATTTGACAATTTGTCTTTAAAATACATCTGGGGTCTATCCTCTTCTTTCTTATTGGAAGCCACCAATCATTACTTGCTTGAACCATAACCTTTTAACTGATCCCTTATTTCCATCTCTGCCCTCTCCAAGCCAACCTTCACAGGGCCACACACCAATCCTTTTACAACAAATCTAGGTATACCATGTCTCTGCATAAGCTTCTTCATGGGATTTTCCTTACACTTATAAAATAGTCACACCCTCACCCAGCAGGAGGTAACCCTGCTGACCCCTCCAACCTCCTGTCAAGCACTCTCCCTCCCCTTTATATGCTCACTCAATGCAGGGACATTTCCCATGGTCTGTCTTCTTCCTTTAATAAAATACTCTACTCCCATAGCCCCCTCCTTTGAAAATTGGTTCTTTTTATCATTTAGGACTCAGTTCAAATGTCACCTTCCCAGAAACACTTGATATACAGTCCACCTCTGTTATTTTCTGCCTCAGCTCTCAGTTCCCTTTTTAGGACCTCATTCAGCTTCAGTTTTTGAACTTGTCTGTCAAATTGCATGCTTTGTCATGTGATTTGGCTGTGTGCCCACTCAAATCTCATCTTGAATTTTAGCTCCTGTAATTACCACATGTCATGGGAGAAACCCTGTGGGAGGTAATTGAATAATAAGGGCGGGTCTTTCCTGCGCTGTTCTCATGACAGTGAATAAATCTCACAAGATCTGATGGTTTAATAAAAGGGAATTCCCCTGTGCATGCTCTTTTGCCTACCACCGTGTAAGATGTGACTTTGCTCCTCATTCACCTTCTGCCATGATTGTGAAGCCTCCCCAGTCATGTGACACTGTGAGTCAATCAAATCTCTTTCCTTTATAAATTACCCAGTCATGGGTATGTCTTTATTAGCAGCATGAGACCCGCCTAATACACTTTAATCAGTTTTATCCTTATGGCCCCCAGCCCAACCACCTGCTCTGGAGTAAGTGCTTAATTTTTTTTGTTGTTGAAAGAGTGACTGAATAAATGAATACTCAGTTTGTCAAAGGTTGACTGATGCTTCCAACCTAAACAATGCTTCATATAAAGTATACAGTGGTAATGAAGTAGAGATGAGAAGAATTGCCATCAATGAAAGAAAAGTGAAGCAAACTGAGGTGTGCTATTAAATATTCTGCCTGCTTAGTCTGTGGAGCAGCGGTTGGGAAACGCTGGCAATCTATTTTGCTACTAATAAAGTGGAAGAAACATAGAGGTTTATGCAAGTTGACAAATTCAGGGATGGCTTAATGCAGGAGAAAGGGCTTGAGGTGGAGCCTTGAATGAAAGGTGGCTATCAGGTTAGAATGGAGGGTTAAGAAGAAATGGTGAGCAAACGAGGCAAAGCTAAAGATGAAGTGGAGCTGGGATTATATAGCTTGATGAGGCTAAGAAATAATAACTTGCTACTTTTTCAACGTCAAAATTCTATGAACTCAGATTTCTAAACTCACTCTTCAGCCACTTAAATACTCTGGTTTATTTTAAAGCGGTTTTTACTTTTCTTTAAATTTTTCATAAAGCCTTCCTTAGACAAAACCATGAAAAATGAAGAAACCAGAATATTTTACTCTGTGACCTTTCCTGTAATTTAGATTTCATTATCGATCATGTAACACTTTTGCCCTTATTTATTTTATTGAATAGTTGGTGACATTTCAGAACATGCTTTATCTAAGAATAAAGTATGGCCAAGGAGGCTCATTTATCACCTAGGGCTCTCTCTTGTAGTAAAGCTGAGTGGAAGGGAAAAGATATTCTGGCTTTGCTATTCAGTTATTCCTCCCTTGGGAAAGTGCTTTATCCAGTGTAGGCACAGAGGCCTACACTGTGCACCTCGAGAAGAGACTGCCCTGCAGGCTCAGGTATCCGGACTGGCCGTGTCTAGTGTATGCAGTATCTCTTATGTACTACTTCAGCTTTGTTCTTATGTACTACTTCTTACTCCAGCTGCTGCTGCAAAAACCAGTTCATGAAACCATCGCTGTTTCATGCAGGTGCATCTTGGCAGCACCTCACTCAGATTTATCCTGGCTCTCTGCTTTTGCTGTGGGGCATCTTTGATGTTGCAGGATATTCTCAGCACTCAGGCAAGCACAACTGGGAAGCTTGGAGAGTTAATGCAAATTAAACCATCCTTGACCAATGAGGCCAGGTGCTAATGGATCAATTCTTTCTACCTTGTACCCTGGATGGACAGGTCTGAGGCACATTTCATACATGTCCTCAGACAATGATATTGGATTAATCTCCAGCCACCTGTAGTAGGTAATTAAAACATTATTGTATTGGCTTTTTCCTTCAATGATCCACTCTCCATTCTCTCTTTTTTCCAAATGAACTACTTGTAAGCAAGCCTTTGTCTCAGACTCTCTTTTTGGGAACCCAAGTCTAAAGTATCTTTTAAAATAAAGCAGGGATCATCAGAGAAATAGAAATCAAAACCACAATGAGATATCATCTCACACCAATCAGAATGGCTATTATTAAAAAGTCAAAAAACAACAGTTGCTGGTGAGGTTGTGGAGAAAAAGGAACACTGTTTTACACTGTTGATGAGAGTGTAAATTAGCTCAACCATTGTGGAAGACAGTGTAGCTATTCCTCAAAGACCTAGAGGTAGAAATACCATGTGACTCAGCAATCCCATTACTGGGTATATACCCAAAGGAGTATAAATCATTCTATTATAAAGATACATGCACACGTATGTTCATTGTAGCACTATTCACAAGAGCAAAGACATAGGATCAACCCAAATATCCATCAATGATAGACTGGATAAAGAAAATATACCTATACACCATGGAAGACTATGCCACCATAAAAAGGAATGAGATCATGTCCTTTGCAGGAACATGGATGAAGCTGGAGGTCATTATCCTCAGCTAAGTAATGCAGGAACAGAAAATGAAATACCTCATGTTCTCACTTATAAGTGACAGCTGAATGATTAGAATACATGGACACAGGAGGTGGGGAACACATACTAGGGCCAATAGGAAGGTCAGGACATGGAGGGAAAGCATAGGAAGAAGAGCTAACAGATACCTAGGTGATGGGATGATCCACCACAGCACACGTTTACCTATGAAACAAAACTGCACATGCTGTGCATGTACCCATGAACTTAAAATTTAAAAAAATAAAATAATAAATAATGCAGGAGTTACTAAAATGACAGGATACTAAAATTACTCAAATAGGCAAGTAACCCAAAATAACACTAATGCAAGTAGATTCACCATTCCACACATCACCATATCACCATCATAAACAGTAACCTTTGTTACCAAAAAAAAAAAAAAAAGCTATTTCTCAATTTGGGTGGCTTTTAGGATGAGAAACTAGGGCTAAGTGAGCCAGACAAGGGCACAGCCAGCCAGCAGATAGAACTGGCAATTTTGAG
Source organism: Cebus imitator (assembly GCF_001604975.1). Classification (NCBI taxonomy): domain Eukaryota; kingdom Metazoa; phylum Chordata; class Mammalia; order Primates; family Cebidae; genus Cebus; species Cebus imitator. The sequence continues at coordinate 1,916,452 of NW_016107659.1, read as the reverse complement.
CTCCCTAACAAGCAGTGGATAGCTTTAGGACAATGGAGCAGAACAAAAAGAGATGCACTGAGAGGAGGCATGAACGAATGCCAAAACCAACCTTTACATGTGATTCAATTTTGCCTGGGGTCTGCACACACTCTGGAAACATAAAGGTTCACACCTTTCTTTCTCTTTGTCCAGATTTCAACTGGTCAAATGTATGTGGCAGTTTTTTCCAATTTAAACACATATTAATAATTTCACAAGTGGCTAAAACCAATTTCTACAGAGTGACCAGTAGCAAGCCTGTCATTTTGATATAAGCAATGAGCCATGAATTCACTGGGGTCATTGCAGTAAAACACTGTTACTGATCGAAAAGGATGAACTGGGGCTATAGACTGGAGTACTTTTAGCTCTCCGTCATATCCTGCTCAGCCTGCACAAAATCATAGATGATCTTATATATACAGAAACCTAAAGACTCTACCAAAATCTCTTAGAACTGAAAAGCAATTAAGTAAAGTTGCAGAGTACAAAATCAACATAAAAAATCAGTAGAGCTTCTAATCACAAACAGCAAATTCTCTGAAAAAGAAATCAAAAAGGCAATCCAATTTATGGTAACTACAA